>NC_141142.1:136100289-136400289 GCF_053477565.2 Lygodium microphyllum | reverse complement strand
AGCCAACATTCAAGTGCAACGTGCCAACGGCCACAAAAAACGAGCAAAAAACTGACTTCATACACTGTCTAGACTCTCAAAGATCAAATCTGTTGGAATGCATGTTTCACTGTTGCGCGAAACTGTACGGAACATTCGTATGGTATGGTACCATACGAAACGTGTCATCCACGCACAAAATGCAACCTTGGAAGAATTGCAATGCATTTTATTTTTGAGCTTGCTAGGACACCTACAGGGAATGATGGGATATTATGGCACAATTGTTTTTGCAACACATCTTTAACTATCATGGTATGCCAAAGTTGATCATCTGATCGAGACTCTCGGATGACCAATTTATTTTGAAAGGGGTTGTTTGAGAATATGGGTACCACATTGAAATTCTCATCATCCTTCCATCTGCACACAAATGGTCAATTTGAGGAAGTAAATTCCATAGTGTTACATCTTTTGAGGTGCTATGTTTCAGACCACAAGACATAGTGGAAGTAATATTTTCCCTTGGTTGAGTTTGCTTACAACAACACAGTGCATAGTTCCACTGGCAAAGCACCATATAAGGTGGTTGAGGGTGGCAAGAAGATATCACCTATCTTGTAGACTAAGTATGAGATCTTTGAGGCTAATCGTTATGAAGAAAACTTGGATACAACCTATGCAAATATAATGTATGCACTTCAAATATCACAAGAAAAGCAAACGAAGAAACCTGATTGCCATAGACGTGCTTCGCACTTTCTTGAAGGCGATTATGTATTGTTGTGTTTTAAAAAGCCAAGGCTGAAAAAGATTGAAGGAAGAGACACTGTATTCGATGTTGAGTATGAGATACTATGGGCCCTTCCAAGTGTTGGAAAAGATTAGTGATGTAGCATATCGGCTAAAATTACCTCCACATTGGTATATGCACAATGCCTTTCACGTCAATTTGTTGAGGCCTTTCCGTGGTGATGTGCCAGAGGATGTCTGCTGAAATTCGGCCTAAAGTGGAGGAGCTATATGAGATTTTGGTACCTCAACTGATTTTGGCACATAAAGAAAGAAAGGTCAAAGGTAAAATTTCCAAGAGATACTTGGTGAAATTTCAAAATTATTCACCAATGGATGCCAAATGGATGGAAGAGGATGACTTGGCAGAACATCCTCAATTGTTGCAGCTTTACCTACATGCCTTTCAGTTAGAGCCGACTTTAGTTCGCTGACTTTAATTCAGACTCAGTCAAGTTCAACAAAGGAAGGATCTGCCGAAGCATTGCCTAACGCTCAAAAGGAAGGGGGGGTAGTACTTCCACTCCGCCAATTGTAGACAGCTCTCATATGTAGTGGATCTTAGATGTATTTAGCACATATCCAAGGTACTGTGCTAACAATATGTTTGTCATGAGGTCACTACTTAGTATACTAGTCACTGTGAAATATATGCAAACGAGTATGAGTTTCACCCGAGTACTAAATATATATTTTTGCATCAGTTTGGCATGAGTTTTTGCCTAAGTTTGAGGAAAAATATATATGATCAATTTCAACTTAGTTTTTGATCAGTTTGAGAACCGTTTATGGCCACTTTTTGGGATTAGTTTTTGCATTAGTTACTCATCAGATTTTGCAATCAATTTGGATCACATTTGCAGCAATATGTGATCGGTTCTTAGATCAACAAATGATCAATTTATGATCAGATTATGCTAAATTTTCAATGGTTTACAGCTAGTTCCATGGACAGCAACATGTTAGTAAATGCTATTGATAGTTTACGCCATGGTATATGCTAAAAATATATTTTACTATGGTTGTGGAGTCAAAATAGTTGAGATGAGAAACATGAGTTATGGATGCATCCAATGGGTTTCTAGCAATGATTTTGGACTAATTTACAGCTTTATGTTATGTATATGCTGGCTGAAGATTTTCAACAAGTATGAGGCATATGACATGGTTGAACAACAATGGCCAATGTTGTGACTGTGATGCCTTACGGAAATTCCAGTAAAGTATACTTTTCCTTTCGCACAATGCAGTGCAATCAAGGACAATTGTGGGGATTTTAACGTGGAGGTATGTCACGAGGGCGTGAAATTTTAAGATGCTTTAATGTTGGCGATTTGATTAAGTTATTAATCAAACATGCAAGGTTGTTTAGCACATGTGATGCACATGGTAGTTATTTCATCGTAGCAGGCCAAGACCCTGAGGATGCAGTGGGTGTCAAAGGCAAAAGTTGAGATAAGTTATGCCAACTGAGCTTTGGGGTCAGTTCATATCAATTTTGACCCTAGGACAACTATTTAGCTAATAAGTGTCAATGGTGACACTAGGGGCTACCATTAATTAATTACTTAATGTCAGTCTAAGAGTCAATAGAAGTTGGAGACCACTCCAAGTTGCAAATGGCCTAGCCGATTTAAATATGGATGGGTAGATTTAATTTTGGGCAAGGTTAAAAGCACTTAAATTAATTTTCAATGCTATTTAATTCTGAAAATTAATTAACCGGCCAAATAATGTTGAAAAATGGATTTAGAAGACTGCCACTTGGCAAAAATGCCCATGCAAGATTGAAAAACGTTTTTGCAAACTAGAGAAAGGAATTCAGTTCATTCAGCCTGCAAGAGAGAGAGAGATGAGATGGTACCAGTCTAATATACAACCATTAGAGGACCAGGCAACCAAGGGCAAGAGAAGACCAAATTGGAGCAAGCGACAGCAGTTCTTGCCTTCCCAAGAGCTGGCAATAGTAGTTTGGGGCTAGTGACAGCAATTTGGTGCCTCCTAAGCAGCTGGCAACAACATTAAATGTTGTTTGGTACCGGCATCAAACAAAATTTAGACTTTCTCGCATGGAAATTAAAAATGTCCCCCTCTTCTAGCATTCTCTCACCTTCTCCAACCTTTGTTTAGTTATTTTCAACATTTCTCAACCATTTGAATCAAATCTCAACCAAATTTGGTAGACAACAGAGAGATCTCTATTGTAAACCCTCAATTTCTGTAAAAATTTGGATTTTACAACCTTGGGACTCGTGCCAACAAGAGAAGGCATTGTACATTCAACTCAACACCTAAAATTTGTGTAATTGTTAAGGATTTGATACAAGCCCATTCATTATAAATTACCAACCTCTCTAAGAAGGAAGGCTGGTTTCAATACAGTCCCAAATAGATGAGTCTCTAGAAGCACGGGCTGCATGTGCCAAAACTGATCCTATATGTACATAACATGAAGTGAGAATGACTGGATAGCATCCTTCAGCTCAAACTTCATCTATTAAAGCTGACCATCGAGAGTCACTACATGCATCGTCAAGGGAGCCTCATACAACATCTGAAGCTTCTTCCATACTGCTAAAATTGTCTTGCAAAAGGTAACCACTGGTTAAAGCTCTTTAGACATGCATCAAAGAAGAGAAAAAAACACACGGGCATCGTCGAAATCCCATGTAAGCATAGCCTCCTCAAGGTTGTCCCGCTCCCAATCATCTAGAAGAGAAGTGGGAGGTTGGGGACAATCAATAGCTCTCCAAAAACCACATACCACAATCACTTTTGCACAAACCATGCTTTCATGGCACCACTCCATGTAAAATAGTCGAGGCTATGAGGTTTATCGTTAGGAGAACAACAAGGACGTAGCATTTGGAGAGGATAGGATGAGGAGAGAAAGAAGCGAAGAGAAATAGAGAGAGTACAACCAAATACACAACTATATTGAGGACGAGTTCACATGCAGTGTCAAAAGAAGCAGATCAGAAAACGACTACAAAATCCAAGAAAATAAGGATGAAGGCTGATAACATTGTCGCCCATCTTACACAAGCATTAAATGCTGAAAATGCAGCAGCTGTAGGTCAAAACACAGGCAAACAAGGCATCAAATGCAGCCATCAGCAATAAAACAATGCAAAAAATAAAACATAGAGGGAGACTAAATGCAAGCAATACAGGCTGAAAATAAGGCTGATGTTAAGCAGAGAAAGATATCGCTCAGGTAGCAGCAAACAGTAGGAAGCTAATCAGCAGCAAAACTGTGTAAGGGCAGACTGTCCACAGCAGAAAACAGCACCCAAAGCCCAAACATGGATGTCCGATACCATGTCAAAAGTGGGTGGAGCGATGGAAGGAAAGAAGACTGCTGTAATAGATTGCACAACAAAGAGAAAAAGAGAAAAACAAAAGAAAAGAGGAACACTGCAAAGGAAGAACTCCAAAATATGCTCGGGAAATAGAATCCATATACCAAACAAGAGACAATCACATACAATACTAAATCACTAGTTGTGGCATTGACACCGGCTCCCTCTCTCCAATAGGACCTGCAATGGCAATCTACAAGCGGACACAATATATCACTGACCATCTTTTAGCATTTCACGCTTTGATTCTAGTGATGCCTAGCATTGTACATGGTTTTGTCCCATAGGCCAATTTTAGCCTCAAAAGCCGTTTAACATTTTTCTCCAAAATCCCACATCCCATTGTCAAAGCAGAGCTAGGGGCAATACCTATAGCCATGAAGGCACTCTTTAAGGCAATGACTTTTTGGCGCACATTATGGGAGCTCCTACATCATAGATACTCCAAATTGGCACTTGCCACTAACTTCATCTAGACAATTAGCAGTAGAGGGCGAGAAGAACTATTGGTTTTCGCAAGTGACTATTTGGATGAGCCTACATGATTTGGATATTGACTACCTTCAACCTTTTGCCTACGGCCTTGACAACCCTACACTTTCTCTCAGTCGATCAGAGATGAACCAAAAGATCAAAGCTAATATATTGAGGACTAAGACAATGAGGACATGGATCCACCCACCACTCCCTCTAGAATTGAGGATGGAGTTCTACCAAGGTCACTTCTTGTGTCTTTGGATTTACTATTCAGCCAACATATATGGACACCCATCTCTCCCACAACATACGGGTTGCTATTGGACAAATTCCCACATCCTCTCATAGGCTACAAATGGATACAGACAAATCAACATATATTCCAACAAAGATAGGACTTGCCAAATTTGTGGCCAAGAGCCCAAGACAAAAGGAGCACTACATATGCAGATGTACAATATACTATGACATCCGAGAACGATACCATTGCCTCTTTTGTGATGGTTTTGGACCTCTTTGTCATGTTATAGAGTACAAAAACCAAAAATGCCTAGGTCTTTTTCTCCTAGGACCTAAAGCTACACAACACTACTACAAGATAGAAGGCCAGCTCACCCAAAGGGATCAACACAAAGAGCAATGACAAACCTTTTTCACAAATCGGACCCTAGTAACACTACTAGCCTAGCACAGATAGAGCCACCCTACTAGACACCTTCCATTCCACACTGTGGAGATGAAACCAATCTTCCTCCTCGGAGAGGAGGTAGTTCTCTAATTAAGCACTTCATTATAGCAATCAACAAATAAACAAAAATAGAAATGCACAATTTACCTTAATAATCTTGGACATTGGACACCCTATCGGCCCCAAAACTGGAGCCCCTTTTGATATTTCTTTAACTTTGATTGCTGATGGATTGAGTACAAGCCGAGATTCCACAATCTCCTTAGCTATTCCAAAGGCCCCTTGTTGTAATCACAATCAGCAAGCAATGCGGGCCATTTTCCCCTTGACTTTTCACCCATACTTGCACAATTAAAACCACCAACTGGCCAAATGCGGGTCATTTGCCCCTTGACTTTTCACTCGGGACTTGCACAACTAGAACCACCAACTAGCCAAATGTTGCCCCAATTTACAATGAATGGGCTGGCATTTGAATTAATTGACTAGTACACAAATTTCAAGTGATGAATTTAGTGTATGACACATTCTCTTGTTGGCACAAGTTCCGAGGTGACAGTAAAATCTTAATTTCTGCAAAAATTTAGGGTTTACAGCAGAAATCCTCCTACTGTCTGCCAAATATGGCTGTGATAAGCTACAAATGGCTGACAAATGCTGAAAATAATTGAACAAAGGCAGGAGAAAGTGAGAGAGTGCCAAAAGAGGGAGAAACTTCCAATTTCCACATGAGAAAGTCTGAATTTTGGTTGCTGCCTATACCAAACAGCATTTAATGCTATTGCTAACTGCTTAAGAGGCACCAAATTGCTGTCGCCAGACCAAATCTACTGTCGCTAGCTCCTGGAAGGGCTACTGTCGCCTGCTTCAATTTGTTCTTCTCTTGCCCCTACATGCCCCAGATGGTCCTCCAATGGCTATAGATCAGACCAACAACATCTTCTCCCTCTCTTTTGCAGGCTGACTGAACGGAATCCCTTTCTCCAACCTCCAAAAACTTTTTCAGACTTGCATGGGCATATTTGCCAAATGCAACCTTCTAAACCCATTTTTCAGCATTATCTAGCCATTTAATTATTTTTCAGAATTAAATAACTTTGAAAATTAATTTCAGCCCTTCTGACCCTACCCAAAATTAAACGTACCCATCCAGATACCCTTTGCAACTTGGAGTGGTCCCCAACCTCTATTGACCCTTAGACTGGCATTAACTAAATAATGAATTGTAGTCCCTAGTGTCACCATTGACACTTATTGGCCAAATAGTTGTCCTAGGGTCAAAACTGACATCAACTGACCCCAAAGCCCAGCTGGCAAGACTTATCCCAACTTTTGCCTTTGACACCGACTACATCCTTGGGGTCCTTATCATGTTATCATGAAATAACTACCATGTGCATCACATGTGCTAAACAACCTTGCATATTTGATTAATAACTTAATCAAATGTTATTGCCAACATTAAAGCATCTTAAAATTTCACGTCCTCATGACAGACCCCGACGTTAAAATCCCCACAATTGTCCTCGATTGCACTGCTTTGTGCGAAAGGAAAATCATACTTCATTGGAATTTCCATAAGGCATCACAGCCACAACATTGGCCATTGTTGTCCAACCATGTCATGTGCCCCAAACCTACTGAAAATCTTCTACCAACATATACATAACATAGAACTGTAAATTAGTCCAAAATCATTGCTAGAAACCCATGTTGGGAATAAAGGGCCATTGTGCATTTTATATGTGCATGGGTGTGAACACACCCTTAGCACATTTGTACTTTCATATATATCTATCTAAAACTTAAAGAGGTACACACGAAAAAGATTGTACCCACAAACATCGTGCATCTCTCTCTCTGACTCTCACTCTCTACTCTTGCTCACATTTTGCTCTCTACTTGACATTTTCATCTCCGGACATTGCATCGCCACTATGCATCGCTCACTTCAAATTGGTATCAGAGCACATAGGCTATGCACACTTCCCTAAGCTAGTGACGGGCGTCAAGCGAGCAGAAGCTTCAGATCCCAAATGTGGAACGGCAGTTTTGGTAGGTCGCAGGTTGCAAGAGACGTGTTTGAGGCGACGAGGCTCAAGCCACACGCTACAGACAAGACACTGCAGACGACACGCTGCAAGCGACTTGCAACTGGACGAACTAGGACCACGCGACCAGCCAGGCGACACGCAACCTGATTCAGGCTGCCGACGAGACGGCAACCAGGCTGGCGGACCGGCGACTAGGATCAGTTGCCACGAACGTGGCACGTGAGGCCAGGCAACGACGGGTAGAGGTCAACGTCCCTTTTTTTTTTTGGGAAATATCTTTTTTTTTTCCTTCTTCATTAGGTGTTCACACGCAAAGGCACAAAGCCAAATTTTTTCCAAGAAAATTGGTGTTTTTCCTGGATTTGGGAACTTTAATGCAGAAGTGGGCAATCTGACTCAAAAATTGCGAAATCAATGTACAATTGTCTGTAAAATTTTGGGTTATTTCGCATTTCGGTGAAATTTCTTCAATGTCAATGAAATTTGTGCACACCAGACCTGAAAATTTTTGGGGATTTCTCCATATTTTATGCAAGCGAGACACAACAGTGATATTTGTCTCAGAATTTGCAAGAATTTGTGACATTTTGCCTCCGACATTTAGGGCTTTTCATGCACATGCAACAATTGGGCTGAAATTTACCCAATTTCTTGACATTGATGTACATTGGACCCCGTGCAAATTGGGGCTTTTGCTGTTTGGGCGAAATTTGTGTGCCATTTGGTCATTTTATGTACATGCGGGTTTAATTCCATGCAATTTGGACACCTAGCACTTGGAAAAATTTGGGGTTTTGCTAAAATTGCTCTATTTTGGCAAAATTGGCCTATTCTATGCATGTTAGAGACAATGCAGATGTATGGTTGATGCTTTTAGCACAAAAGTTTTGGGGCTTGACTGTGCGTGTCAAATTTTGTGCCCGTGGATACATGTACAACAAAAATTGCAACTAAAATTTGGGACTTCTCATGTAATGTGATGTATTTGTCCTTGGAACAGCTGTAATCAGTTGTGGAGTGCTATAGCACAAGGTTTAATGCTTCGGAAAATTTATTTGCAAATCTGAAATTTTTGCTTTTACGTGGGTATTTATTGTTGGTTGGTACTTGTTTGTACCTTGGTCACTTGTGTGACAGTCTAGGCCCGCATTTGCTGAATTTTTTGGTCACATTTGGGCTGAAAATCATCACTGGCAGCAATGACAGCAGTCATCTCATGCACATTGAGAAGTTTGAAGGTGCACATAACTTTGCAATCTAGCAAAAATAGTGCTATAATATCCTGTTTTGCAGAGGAAGTAGACAAGGCCGATTAAGACCAAAGGGGCAAAGCCCGCAAATATGGAACAAGAAGACTCGGATGAGTTAAATGAGCTTGCACGATCAACCATCGAGCTATCAATTTTTGATGTATTGCTGTTTAACATTGAAGGTTTGGATTCTGCCTATGCTATTTGGACTCGACTGAAAGAACTATATGCCCAGAAGAGTACCACAAGCAAAGTTTACTGGCTGAAAAAGCTTATGGATCTGCGTATGAACGAAGGTACAGCAATGTCTACTCACTTGAGTGAGTTTACCTCCATTTTCAGCAAGCTGGTTGCCTTGGAGTTCAAGATTGATGAACAATTTAAGGCCATGTTCTTGCTTTGCACTCTGCCAAAGAGTTGGGATACATTCAGGACTGCTATGAGCAATTCTAATGCGATGCTTTTGTATGCTGATGTAGAGAGTGCTCTACTCATGGAAGAAATGAATCAGCTGAACAAGCATCCAGTAAGTCTTCCAGTGCTTTGCATACTAGGGACAGATCACAGTAGAAAGGCAAATCTGATAGCAAGGGGCGCATCAAATCATGTGGTAAGGATGTTGAATGCCATCATTGTGGCAAGAAGGGTCACTTTAAATGTGACTGCTACAAATGGAAGAAAGAGAAAGGGAAAAAAGACAAATGATAGCAAGGAAGAGAAGAAAGAGAGCCACCATAAGAAGAGCAATGTCAAAATTGAAGAGGTGAATGTATTCACTCATGACAATGACACTGGGAATCACGTACTCTTTGTCTCTTAACACTTTAGTATACATGCTTTACTTGCAGATACGGATGATGACATGCACACTTGGATTCTAGATTCAGGTGCTTCCTTTCATGTCACCCCTCATTGTGAGTGGTTTTCTAACTATACAAGGGGTTGACATGGTGTTGTTCATCTTGGGGACAACAATGCATGTGACATTGCAGGTATTGGCAGTGTGCAGTTGCAGTTGCAGTTGCAGTTTCAGCATGGTTCTGTCTTCACACTTCAGCATGTACGGCATGTACCTCAGCTCAAGAAGAGCTTGATTAGCACAGGGCAACTAGATGACAATGGATTTCATACCACCTTTGATGATGGGAAATGAAAGATCTATAAGGGATCTAGAGTGATTGCCAGAGGTTGTAAAAGTAATACCTTGTATCCTCTCCATGTATCTAGTGTGCGTGACCATGTTGTTGTCATGACCGAGTAGCCAAGTGTTTCTTTGTGGCATGGCCAGCTGGGACACATAAGTCAAACTGGAATGAAAGTACTTTCTTGTTTGGGTTACTTGCCTTGTCTTCATTATGCTGATTTTAAGCATTGTGATCATTGTGTTTATGGTAAACATATGCAGACATCTCATAAGAAGTCTCTTTCATTGAAATTTTTCCCTCTAGGGTTAGTACATTCCAATGTATGTCACATGCCAAGGTTATCTTTAGGGTGAAATAAATACTTTGTCACATTTGTCAATGATGCTACACGGAAGGTATGGGTTTACCCTATTCGTAGCAAGGACGAAGTGCTTGACAAGTTTCAAAAATTCTTGACATTGGTTGAAAATCAAGCTAATAACATACTTAAGTCTCTTCACTCAGACAATGATGGGAAATATGTGTCCAAGGTCTTTCATGCATTTTGTGACAACAAAGGAATAAAAAGCGAGCTCATTGTCCCTCATAATCCGCCCCAAAACGGTGTTGCAGAGCGTATGAATCGGACCAATCAAGACAAGGTCCATACAATGCTATCACATGCTGCTTTACCCCATGGTTTTTGGATAGAGACTGTTATAACAGCCGTACACTTGATTAATCGGTCACCAAACAAGTCTTTGCAGGGGGAGAGGGGGGGAGGGGGGGTTTTCCCCAAGAAGCATGGTTGGGCAAGCCACCTTCATATGCTCACCTGAAAGTGTTTGGCCGCGAGGATTTTGTGCACATTCATAAAGAAGAATGTAACAAACTTGAGCCAAAGACCTATAAATGCATTTTCCTAGGATATGGTGACGAGGCTGAAATGGGATATAGATTATGGGACCCTGAGAAAAGGAAAATAGTACGCAACAATCATGTTATCTTTCGGAAAGATCGCATGCATAAACAGCCCGAAAAAACTAAGGAAGTCCGTAGGGTTGTATTCCGGGAAGAAAACCTTTTGGATAGCAAAATGTGCCTGCTATATAGCAGCAAATACCTACTGTAAATGAACCTGTAAATGTAGAAAATAATGCTGGAAATGATCAGCCAGCCATTGCCCATAATGATGAGCCACTGGATGTGCAGAAACAGCCAGGACAGCAAGCTGTTAATGCTGATTTGCAGGCTGAAATGTCAGGACAGCAAGCTGAAAATGGAAATTTGCAGGCTCAACAGCCAGCAAACAATGATCATTGGGTTAAGAGATCATCTAGGGCTACTAGACAACCTGATAGTTTCGTTTTTGGTGCAAACAATGTGGCCGATTATGTCATGTTGACAGACTGTGGTGAACTGTCTTGCTTCAAGGAAGCAATGGACAGACAGGACAGCAAGAAATTGTATAAAGCCATGTTGTCAGAGATGGAATCTCTTAAGAAAAAGGGCACTTGGGACTTGGTGCACTTGCCTAAAGGGCAAAAAACCCTTCCATGCAAATGGGTTTACAAGATGAAGGTCACTTCTGGTTCCTCGCCAAAGTATAAAGTAAGATTAGTTGCAAAGGGATACAAGCAGGAACATGAAGTTTGACTTTGATGAGATTTTCTCTCCTGTAGTCAAGATGACTACATTGAGAACCATTTTGGGCTTGGTTGCAACTGAAGATATATAGCTCATACAGATGGATATAAAGATTGCATTCTTACATGGTGATCTACATGAAAACATATATATGTAGCAGCCTGAAGGGTTTTTTGTGGCAAAAGGGAAAGAGAAGAAAGTACGTAAACTCAAAAGGAGTTTGTATGGGTTGAAACAAGCACCAAGAGAATGGTATCATAAGTTTGATACATTTATGCAGTCTCAAGGTTTTCATATAAGTCAAGTGGATCATTGCTTGTACACCAAGAAGGCAACAGATGGCAACCTGATTATCTTGGTACTATATATTGATGACATGTTGATTGGTAGCAAGGATATTCATGCCTTGGATCCACTGAAGCAAAGTCTTCATGGCAGCTTTGACATGAAGGATCTTGGTGATGCAAGTCACATTCTTGGCATGAGAATACTCAGAGCTAGGTCAAAAAGATTACTCTATCAATCTCAACAAGAGTATATATCCAAGGTTTTGCAACATTTCAATATGGAGGGGAGGAGGAAGGGGGGAGGGGGGGATTCCATTGCCTCCATATGTGAAACTCAATGTAGAGGACAGCCCAACATCTGATGATGAGAAGGCTGAAATGGCCAAGATAGGATATGCTTCACTTGTTTTGGCAGTTTAATGTAAGCTATAGTTGCTACACGTCCTGACATTGCCTTTGCAGTGGGAGTGATTAGCAGATATATGGCAAACCCTGGTAAAAGGGATTGGGAAGCAGTGAAATGTATTATGAGATACCTCAAAGGCACAAAGGATTTGTGCATCTGCTTTGGAAAGCAGAAGGTATCTGTCGTTGGCTTTACGGATGCAGACTATGCTGGTCATGCGGACTGCAAAAAGTCCACTTCTCAGTATGTGTTTACCTTCACAGGAGGAGCAGTCTCTTGGATCTCCACGCTACAAAAGTGTATGCATTGTCTACTACAGAGACAATCACCACATTACCTTCAATGGATGTTGAAGGCATCTAAGATACTACGTGCGAGAGTTTTCCCCAACTAGCAGAGTGAAAGTGCTACCTCCCTGAGCATTGAGCAATGCTCCGAACCCTTGCTCTATTGAACCTGACTAAGCCCAAACTAAAGCCAACGAACTGAAGTCAGCTCTAACTAAAAGGCATCTAGATGAAGCTACAACAACTCAAGATGGTCTACCAAGTCATCCTCTTCCATCCATTTGGCATCCATTGGTGAATAATTTCGAAATTTCACCAAGTATCTCCTAGAAACTTTACCTTTGACCATTCTTTCCTTATGCCAAAATTTTCTTGGGTACCAAAATCTCATCCAACTCCTCAACCTCAAGCTGAATTTCAGCAAACATATCCTTTGACAAATCAGCACGAAAAGGCCTCAATAAACTGTGGAGGTAATTTTAGCCGATATACCACATCACTAATCTTTTCCGACACCTAGAAGGGCACATAGTATCTCATGCTCAACTTCAAATACAATCTTTCCCTTCCTTTCATCTTTTTCAACCTTGCCTTTTCAAAACATAGCAATGCATAATCGCCTTCAGCAAATTGCAAAGCACGTCTATGGTGATTAGCTGTCTTCTTTTGCTTTTCTTGTGATCTCTAAAGTGCACACTTCTTTGCATAGGCTGCATCTAAGTTTTCCACATATACAACAATGAGCCTCAAAGATCTTATCCTTAGTTTGCAAGATAGGTGGTACCTTCTTGCCACCCTCAACCACCTCAAATGAAACTTTACTCGTAGAACTATACACTGTGTTCTTATAAGCCAACTCAAACAAGGGCAAATATTGTTTCCACTGTGTTTTGTGGTCTGAAACATATCACCTCAAAAGATCTAACACTCTGTAATTTGCTTCATCAGACTGAAAAACTATTTACAGATGAAAGGATGATAAGAATTTCAGCATGGTACCCAAATTCTGAAACAACCCCTTCCAAAATAAACTGGTCATTCGAGGGTCTTGATTACTAACGATCGACTCTAGTATACCATCATACTTAAAGATGTATTGCAAAAATAATACTGCTATATATAATCAGCCTTTATTTTCTTCCTCACTAGAATGAAATGAACTTGTTTGCTAAACCTGCAAATGATAGTCCATATCCCATCATTCCCAGTAGGTGGCCCAAGAAGCTCAAAAATAAAATACATTGCAATGCTCTGCCAAGCCTATCTTGAATAGGTAAGGGCTACAACAAAGGCGGCATCTTTTGCCTATCATGCTTTACCTTATGACATACGATGCATGTCCTCAAACATTGTTCTACTTCATGCTTCAAAGCTGGCCAATAAAAGAAATGCTCCACTACCTTGACTATGGCATCAATATCTCCGTGTCTTGCATACGGAGGAGCGTGACTTTTAGTGATAACTCTCGGCCTTAACTGCTTTCTGACACACAATAGTCTATGCATCATCCAAAATCCATCTCTTAGCACAGAGTGCTCGTGCCTCAAGCCATTGCAAAGCTGATCATAAACATTAGTAAAGTCTAATTCAACAACATATTCCTCTTTCATAGCATCCAACCTAGTATGATAAACCATGCTGATGGCTGAAATTTGTGGCTTACGTGGCAATGCATCAGCCACTACATTCCTTTTACTATCAATATGTATGATCTGGAAACGAAACATAGAGAGAAAATTTGCCCATCTCATATTCTTCTCTAACAACTTTCTTTGTGTCAGAAAGTACCTTAAAGTCTGATGGTTTGTCTGCACTGTAAATGTTGGAAATAAAGGCTCATCCTGCCTTTTAAGGTATTCGGGTGAGCATACACTCTTACACTTGTACTCTGTGTGTGTGTGTGTGTGTGTGTGTACACACATATACATATATACATACATACATATAAATATATAACAAACAAACACACACACACACACACACATATATATATAATCAATCAAAAACCTAAAGTGGTACGAGGCATTGTACCCACACACATTGAGTGTTGTGCTCTCACTCTCTCTACTCACTCTCTCTACTCTGAACTTTGCACTAAACCTGATCTGCACTCTATCTCGGTCCTTGCACATCTGCCATCAAACTGGTATCAAAGCAGACAAGAGGCAGCTCAGAAGTGCACGCGTCTCGAGACAGTGAACAGGCGTAAGAAGGTCAAACAAATGAGCCAGTTGAGCAGGTCGAGTAGGTTGACGTGTCCAAGCAAGCTTGACTAACGAGTAGCACACAAGCTGCAATGACCAACTGCTACAACATTTGGCAGGTGACAAGGCCGACAGGGCCATGCGCAATCTACAAATGACAAGGAAGCTTTGACAGGTTAACATCATCGGGCAAAAGGTGGCAGTCAATCGGACAGGCACAAGGTGGATGCAATGGTGACGTAGTTGGTCAATGCCATCACGGCATCACGGTGCTAAGTCAACACGCAACCTTCATCTTTTTTAAAAAAAATTCGTGCATTTTTTTTTGTCTCCCACTATTGAGTGTTCTCGTGCACAAGCACGATGTGCAATCTTGGCCCGAAAAAATTAGGGCTTTTCTTGAATTTGGAGACTATGATGCAAAACAAGACAATCTGACTTAGAAATTGCAAAATCAATGCACATTTGCCCAGGAATTTTTGGGGCTTTTCACATTTTAGTGAAATTTCTTCAATTTCACTAAAATTTGTGCACACTAAACCCAAGAAAATTGGGGCTTTGCAAATTTTTATTAATTTGTGCAAAAATTGCTTGGTATATGCACTTGGGTACATGTATTGACGCAATCTAAACGGATTTCCTTTTGAAAATATGGGGCTTTTGACCGAAATTGTCAAATTTGTGCCCGTGAATGCTTTAGGAGCAGAAATTGCAGAAAATTTTGGGGATTTCATATGTAATTGACGCCTTGGCCTCTAAATGTGGCTGTAATTGCTTGTGGAGTGCAGTAGCCGACACTCTCTGATTCTGAAAATCAATTTGCAGATCTGAAATTTCTGCATTTTTTTAAATTTTCACTGCCAGTTGGTACTTGTGGTGTACCATGGTCATTTGTGTGACATTTGGCTTGCATTTGGTGACTTTCGAGTCAATTTAGTGCTGCAAATTATGGCTGGAAACATTGACAGCGCCAATCTTTTGCACATCAAGAAGCTTGAGGGTGCACATAATTTTGAATATGGCAAAAAAAGTGCTACAATGTCTTATTGCATAAGAAACAGGTGAAGCCCATCAAAGTGAAAGGAATAAAACTACCAAGTATGGAACAAGAAGAGTGGGATGATTTGGATGAGATTGCACGCTCTACCATCAGTGTGAGACAACTTGCTCTTTAACATTGAGAAGTTAAATTCAGCATATGCAATGTGACAAAGACTTGAAGAGTTGTATGCTCACAAAAGTGCAACCAACAAGGTTTATTGACTGAAAAAGTTAATGGACTTTCACATGAAGGAAGGTACAACCATGTCTGTACATTTGAACCAGTTCAACTCAATTTTCAGTCAACTGATTGCTTTGGATTTCCATATTGATGATGAGTTCAAGGCTACTTTCTTGCTATGCACTTTGCCTAAAAGTTGGGATACTTTCACGACAACCTTGAGTAACTCAAATGCTCAGTTGTTATATTCGGATGTGGAAACTTCTTTGCTGATGGAGGAACTCAACAAGCAAAATCAAGCAAGTCCTCTAATGCATTGCACACTAGAAGCACATTTCAACAGAAAGGCAGCTTTGAAAATAGAGCATCCAACAAGTCTCATGGCAAAAATGTGGAGTACCATCATTGTGACAAGAAAGGGCACTACAAACAGGACTGTTTTCAATTGAAGAAAGAGAGAAGCAAAAACAAAAACACTAAAGACAACAAGGCTGAGAAAAAGGACAGCATGTCTTCAAGGAAGAGCAGTGTGAAGATAGAAGAGGTAAATGTAGTCACTCATGAGAATGATAGTGACGGTGATGTACTTCTTGCTTATTTGAGTACACAGGCGTTGATTGCAGATTCTGAGGATAACATGCACACTTGGATCCTTGATTTAGGTGCATCCTTTCATATTACACCACATGATGAGTGGTTTTTTGACATGGTGTTGTCCAATTGGGGGGATAACTATGCATGTAAAATTGCAAGCATTGGCAGTGTGAAATTGGAATTTTAGCACGGCTCCATGTTTGTTTTGCCTAATGTGAGGCATGTACCTTAGCTCAAGAAAAGCTTGATAAGCAGAGGGCAACTAGATGATAAAGGCTATCAAACCACCCTTGGAAATAGCAAATGGAAATTTTATAAGGGCTCTTGCATTGTTGCCAAGAGCTCCAAAAGTGATACTTTGTATCCTTTGTATGTATTCAGCGTGCATGACCATGCAGTCACCATAAACAAGAAGCCAAGTGTTTCTTTGTGGCATAGCCAGTTGTGACGCATGAGTCAAACTAGAATAAAAGTGTTTTCTTGCTTGGGTTATTTGCCGTCTTTGAAGTATATCGATTTTGAATAGTGTGATCATAGTATTTATGGTAAGCATACTCAAAAGCCGCATAAGAAATCTCTTTCTCTTAAGTCTTCACCCTTAGAGTTGGTACATTCAGATGTATGTTGAATGCCAGGCTTATCTCTAGGAGAAAAGAAGTATTTCATCACTTTTGTTGATGATGCCACACACAAAGTATGGGTTGATCCAATCCGTCATAAAGACAAGGCCCTAGATAAATTTAAAAAATTCCTAGCACTTGCTGAAAATCAGACCAGCAAGACCTTAAAGTGTCTTCACTTTGATAATGGTGGGGAATATGTATCCAAAGCCTTTCGGGACTTTTGAGACAGCAAAGGGATTAAAAGGAAGCTCACCGCCTCTCACAATCCACCCCAAAATGGTGTTGCAGAGCGTATAAGCAAGACCATTCAAAACAAGGTACGTACAATGTTATCACATGTCGCTTTACCTCATGGATTTTGGGCAGAGGCTATTATGACAGTCGTACACTTGATTAATCAATCACCAACCAAGTCTTTTTTTTTTTTGGAGGGGGGGGGGGGGGCAGTCCCTCAAGAAGCATGGTCAAGCAAGTCAACTTCGTATGTTCACTTGAGAGTGTTTGGCTGTGAGGCATTTGTACACATTTGCAAGGAAGAACGCAGCAAACTTGAGCCAAAGGACCGTAAATGTATTTTCCTAAGATATGGTGATAAAGGTGAAACAGGATATCGATTATGGGATCCCGAGAAACAAAAAGTAGTACGCAGCAATGACGTTACTTCCGAGAAGATAGCATGTACAAATAGCCTGAAAAGACAAAGAAGGTCAAAAGGGTTGTATTCCGGGAAGATGTACAGATAAGACAGCAAAGGATGGCCGCAAGACAGCAGCAAATACCTGCTGTAAATGTCCTTGAAAATGTAGGGAATAATGTTGAGAATAATCAGCAAGATATTGCCCATGATGTACCACAAATTCAGCAAGAACAAATGCCTTTGGAATGACCAAAACCGGCTGTACAATATATTGAACCTACAGAACAACAAGCTGTTAATGCAGATTTGCAGACTAAACAACCAACAAATCTTGACCATTGGGTCTGTAGGTCGACCAGAGTGCAAAGACAACCAAATAGGTTTGTTCCTAGTGTCAATTATGTGATTGATTATGTCATGTTGACAAATTGTGGTGAGCTGTCATGCTTCCAAGAAGCAATGGACAGAAAAGACAGTAAGAAATGGCATAAGGCAATGCTGTCAGAGACAGAATCTCTCATGAAAAATGGCACTTGAGATTTGGTGTATTTGCCTAAAGGGTAGAAAGTGCTACCATGCAAATGCGTTTACAAAATGAGAGTTACTTCAGGTTCTTTGCCAAAGTACAAGGCACGACTGGTTGTTAAAGGGTACAAGCAAGAACATGGAATTGATTTAATGAAATATTTTCTCCTGTAGTCGAAATGACGACTTTGTGAACCATTTTGGGCTTAGTTGCATCTGAAGATATGGAACTCATACAGATGGATGTCAAGACAACCTTCTTACATGGTGATTTGCACGAGGAGATCTATATGCAGCAGCCTGAGAGGTTTGTTGCAAAGGCAAAAGAGCACATGGTATGTAAACTCAACAAGAGTTTGTATGGATTGAAGTAGGCATCATGAGAATGGTATCATAAATTTGATACATTTATGCAATCTCAAGGATTCCATCGCTCTCAAGTTGATCACTGCTTATACACCAAGAAGACAACAGATGGCAGCCTTATTCTCTAGGTTTTGTATGTGGATGACATGCTAATTGCAAGCAGGGATATTCATGCCTTGGACTCCTTAAAGCAAAGCTTACATAGTAGCTTTAATATGAAGGATCTTGGTGAGGCCAATCACATTCTTGGCATGTGTATACTCAGGGACAGATCAAATGGTCCTCTCTATCTATCACAGCAGGAGTATGTTACTAAGGTTTTGCAACATTTCAATATGGAAGGGGAAAAAGCCATTAGTGTCATTGCCTCCATATGTGCAACTTAGTGCAAACGACAGCCCTACATCAGATGATGGAAAGGTTGAGATGGCAAAGATTCCTTATGCTTCAGCTGTTGGTAGCTTGATGTATGCTATGGTTGCTACATGTCCTGACATTGCATTTGTGGTGGGAGTGGTTAGCAGATATATGGCATATCCTGGAAAAAAGCATTGGGAAGCAATAAGGGGTATCATAAGATACCTTAAGGGCACAAAGGATTTGTGTATCTACTTTGGTAAACTGAAGTCATTTGTTGGTGGCTTCACGGATGCAAACTATGCTAGTCATTCTAACTGCAGGAAGTCTACTTCTTCAAGATATGTGTTCACGTTCACAGGGGGAGCAATCTCTTGGATATCCACACTGCAAAAGTGTGTTGCATTATCTTCTACAGAGGCAAAGTATGTGGCTGCCGTTGACGCACACATAGAGGCTTTATGGCTTTCACGTCTGGTAAGAGAACTTAGTATTACAGAGGTTTCTATTTTCCATTGTGACAGTCAAAGTGCTATCATGCTAGCACAAAATCCTATCTTTCACGCAAAAACAAAACACATATACGTGAAGTATCATTTTATCAGGAACGTACTTTACAACAAGAGCATTAGCATCAGTCGATATAATATGCCCCAAAAAGTGGATTTCATGCAAAAGGAATTCCTTTTCTTGTCATTCATAACCAACCTATGCTCACGCAATTCATTGAGCACAATGTCCAAGTGTCTTCTACACTACCTCATTCTTTAAAATGACAATCATGTCTTCAAAAAACGTGCCTAGAAATCCTCTATGTGGCCTAAAAATACAATCCATCATCCGATTCAAAATGGCAGGAGCATTCATAAGCCCAAAAGATATAACAAGAAACTCATACAGCCCAAAAGATGTTCTAAAAGCTGTCTTAGGCACATCCTCTGGTCTAATGCGTATCTAATGATACACTTGTCAAATCTGTACAGTTGAATATGGCTGCCCCTTGCAACAAAACCAAAATGTTGAGCCTAACGCACCAACAATCGGGACTTTGGATGGACTTCTATTATTTTAGAAGCTACAACTCACTTCAAGGACAATCTCTCAACACCCCACTCTAACAATCCAAGCATCCTACTCTCCAACCCAAGAAAGCAAGAATACAAGACTAGCTTGAGTTGAAGTGAACTCACCTAACTTACCTTCTTGCGTTTGATGACTCGAAAGCTCAAAGATGATTCCACGATCATGATCAACACGATCCAATGCCATCACTCCTTCGCATTCACAACCTAGCACACCAACGGATCGAAGAGCTAGTAGAGAATACGAGAAAGGCAAGACGATGGTGAAGAGCTTCACCTTCCCTCAACCCCTCGCTCAACACACCTCTCACTCTCTCTCTCTCAATCACTCTCAACACAATGGAAGCAAGATGATAGACTAGAAAGATTGAATAGAAAGCTTGGGTAGTCACATTGACAAAGCTTTTGCAACATGGATGTGCCAAAAGGGGTGAATACAACTGAGACCTCCCATCCTTACATAAACCAAGAATTAGAATTAGGGTTAGGGTTTGCGCTCCTTTTCTATTAAGGATTTGCACCCCTTCTATATTTAGGGTTTGTGCCCCTTTTTGGGCATCCTACCCACTTTATAGGCTCTAGGCCGGTCAATCATCATTGCATACTTCAACCTTAGCCTAATTAGACCAAGCCTAAGATATTCTAATCACAAATACATGTGTGCAACCCACGCAACACTTGTAGGTGCGACAAATACAACTGCGAGTGCTGAATACAATGTGCACAAGAGTGCGCCCAGCTCTCATAAAGTAATACATGTTGGGTATTTGACTCACGCCTCACTTACGCCTACGCTCATATGGGAGTGTCGGTGATTAGTAGGACACTGGGGCACTTTTTACTCTCGGTAGGAGAGGTTTTTTCCCCCAGACTTATAGTCTTATTGTCGCATGTGATTATGTGCTTATGTTACACACTTATGGACACTTAGTGTGTGTCGGATGTGAACACCCCCTACAACCCTAAGGTTTAAGGGTTGTACTTTGTACTTTCAGGTTATACTCTTTCAGTCTATTCTCTTGGGTGTCGTGCTTCAACTCTGTCTCTCACTCTCACACTATCTACTGAATCTCAGCTGCACCTCGATCCTTCCATCTCACATTTGGTATCAGAGCTCAGCTCTGAGCTCACCACCTGTCTGCAGTCTGCAACGCCCAGCTCCAATCCCCAGCACCGCCTGTGGTATCCAAGCGCAGCCTGTCTGTGGCCGCCTGCCTGTGGCCGCCTGCCTGTGGCACGCAACCTGTCCCTGCGCCTGTCAGTGAGCCAGCGTAGCTCCACCCGCCGGGTCAGCGCCACTCGCCAGCGCAGCTCCACCCGCCAGCGTAGTCTCCAGTCGAGCTGCAGGCGCAGACGTTTGCCAGCGCGCAGGTTCAAACGTCGCCTCCAGTCGCCAGCACGGTCAGTCGAAAGCGTCCCGCTAGTCAACCGCCAGGGCTCCACGTCGTTAGACGCCAGGGCTCCACGTCGTCAAACGCCATGGCCCCGTTTCCTGCGCCGCCTGCCTGCTACCGTCAGCACTGTCGCCTACGTCTGACCAGCGACCAGCAGTCCGCCGAAGCCGTCTAACCAGCACGTCAGCCTGCTCCACGTCAGGTACATTTTAAACAAAAATTTTAAATTTTAGCCCAGAACAAAGCTCTGGAAGAGGAGGTTCATACGCGGCAAGCACAGCACAGGTGTGGGATAAATTTGATGCAAATTTTTGGACTGGATCATCAGAAATTTTGGGGCTTTTGTGTATTTTGAGGACAGTTGCATATGAACTGCTAATACAGTCACAAAAAGACTGTTTTGACAGACATTTTGGCAAAAATTTTGGGGATTTTGATATAACAGTGTTGCTGAGCACTATTTGCACCTTGGGAAGCGTGCATTAAAAGACAGTTTTTTGACAGAGTACGCCCTTGCACATTAATTGCAGAAGCGTGTTTGCTGCAATTTCTGGAAATTTGCAGATTTCCAGTCCATACTGCTTTGACATTGCTCATTTTGTCTTTGGAAATTTGTCATCATGGCAAATCAGGGAGGTGATGTCTTTACGTATGTATCCAAGGAAGACAGATTGGACGGAAACAACTATTCGCTTTGGTCATTCATGATGAAGAATGTATTAGTGGCCAAGAATTTATGGGATTATGTCAGTGGAGAGCAAACTCGACCGGGAGTTGTAGCTCCTGTTACTCCTTCTCCCCATGGCGCACGTGGACAACGGGGACCTCAGCCCGCTCCACCTCAGCCACTTCCTCCAAGAACTGCAGCTCAAAAAGCTTGGGATACACGTGATACACAGGCCTTGTCGTTGATTGCTCTGGCAGTTCAACAGTCCATCATCCCTCACATTGGTTCGGCATCTTCTTCACGAGATGCATGGTTGACTTTGGAGCATATGTTTGCAGGAAAGAATGAGACTAGAATCTCTTTCTTGAAGAAAGAGTTGGAAACTTTGAAGATGCATGAGGGTGATTCTATGCAGGATCACTTGAATAAGATTCAGGACTTGAGGGAGCAGCTCATGAATGTAGATGAGTATTTTTCGGATGCACAGTTGATATCCACCACCTTGAATTCCTTACCTCCTTCGTACTCATCTTTTCATACTGCATTGAACCTCACCATGAGGATTGCTGAGCACCCACTCACTTTTATTCAACTAGTTAGTTTGCTTCTAGAGGAGGAGCAAACACGAAAAAATAGTAGCGTGGATGCTATAGTCTCTGAGCAGGCTTTTGTGGCACGACAGAAAGGCAAAAACAGCAAGGTGAAAAATGCTCCACAGAGTTCTGGCACTTCGGGCGCATCGCAGAATCAGACACAAGGGGGGACGCAAGCTAAAAAAGGAAAATGTCATTATTGTAAGAAGCCCGACCACTATATCACTGAGTGCAGGAAGCGCATTGCCAAAGAGAAGAAGAAGGAGTCAAGAATGTCTGTTTCTACTACTCCTTCCACTGCTAGTGAGTCCGCGTCCTTTGTTGTGGACAGGGACTATTGTTTTTACACTTGTAGTTATGACATCTCTTGGGCCGATAGAGCATTTAGCTCTACAGAGGATGCTGACACTTGGTTCTTTGACAGTGGTGCTTCTAGACATATTACATCTCGCAAAGATTTGTTTGCTTCAGTTAATGCACCTCCCATTGGAAAATCGGTACAGTGTGCCAATAATGCATCATACCCTATTCGTGGTATTGGGAAGATTCAGCTCACAGCCATTGATGGCTCTATTCTCCGCCTGCAGGATGCTTTGTTTGTGCCTGGAATCAAGAAGAATTTGCTTTCTATTTCTTCTTTGGCACGTTGTGGTTTGCAGGTCACATTTGATGAGGACCGTTGCATGGTTAGAGATAAAGAACGCATGACTTTGGTCTTGACAGGATCTTTGTGTCATGGTTTATATGAATTGGATGCTCTTTCAGTAGATCAGTCGGCATACTTGACATCACCTCTTACTCCTGCTATGATACAGGCGGAGTTATGGCATGCTCGTTTGGGGCATGTAAACTTTGGCAGCTTGATGCTTTTGCAGCGTACTCAGATGCTAGATGGCTTATCTCTCTTGGAGAGACCTCCTGAGCACTTATGCGAGGGATGCATTTTGGGAAAAATGCATCGTTTCTCATTTCCTCGTGATATTGCTTTCAGAGCAACAACCAGATTGCAGTTGGTGCATTCAGATGTTTGTGGGCCTATGCAGACCATGTCATTGGGCGGTTGTTATTATTTTGTGACATTCATTGATGACTTTACACGTTTTTGCTGGGTCTACTGTTTGAAAAAGAAGTCAGAAGTGTATGATGCATTTTTGGCTTTCAGTGCACTTGTTGAAAATCAATCTGGATGCAAGATTAAGACTCTCCATTCGGACCGAGGGGGGGAATACATGTCCTCTATGCTGAATTCCTTTTTGCAGCAGAAGGGCATAGTCCATCAGTATACTACAACCTATACTCCACAGCAGAATGGGGTAGCAGAGAGGAAGAATCGGTCACTCATGGAGATTGCCAGATGTATGCTAAAGGCAAAAAGCTTGCCTCATAGTTTTTGGATGGAAGCAGTCATGTGTGCTTGCCATATTTTGAACAGATGCCCTACCAAAGCCTTGAAGACCATCACACCTTTTGAGGCTTGGAACAGCCATAAACCTTCTGTTGGTCACTTTCGTACCTTTGGGTGTCTTGCCTATGCCCATATTCCACAGGTACTTAGAAAAAAGTTGGACAACAAGGCTGTTAAGTGCATTTTTATGGGATATAACAATGAGAGCAAAGGCTACAAACTCTATGATCCCGTTACAAAGAAGGTTTTTGTCAGCAGGGATGTTGTTTTTGATGAAAAATCAGAATTATCCTTGGCTGGTTTGGACACATATCAGGCTGCCCGTGATGTTTTTGAAGGGCTGCTGCCCATTACTTTTGGTGATTCAGCTGGAGCTTCAAAAAATGAACCTAATGTTCAGCCAGCTGCTCTTATGGAAAGTGCAGAAATGCAGCCATTGGTTGATCGAAATATTCAGCATCATGCTGAAACTGAAATTCAGCAAGAGCTTGCACACAGTCAGGATGCTAGACAGTTACCTAGATGGTATTTGCAGACTATGCAAGATAGTCCTTTGGATGCACCCATGGCTGGTCGTACTAGAAGGCAAACTCGTTTGCATGATTCAGCACATACCATGGAGTTTATTATGGCAGCAAGTACTTTTGATAATGAAGAGCCTGAATGTTATGAGGATGCACAACACAATGTGCATTGGATGGCAGCTATGAAAGCTGAATTAGATTCTATTACTAAGAATCAAACTTGGGATTTGGTGTCCTTGCCATTTGGGAAGAAAGCTATTGGAACGAAATGGGTCTACAAACTGAAAAGGAAAGCAGATTGGATCCATTGATAAATACAAGGCACCGCTTGTAGCTAAAGGCTACGCACAGAAAAAGGGCATTGATTATGAGGAGACGTTTGCTCCTACTTCCCGTATGACGACCATCAGGTCTATGATTGCTTTGGCTGCACATTATGGTTGGACAATGCATCAGCTAGATATCAAGACTGCATTTTTACATGGGGAACTTCAGGAGGAAGTTTATGTACAGCAGCCCATTGGTTTTGCAGTTGAAGGCTCAGAACATTTGGTATGCAAGCTCAAAAAGGCACTATATGGTTTGAAACAACCCCCTAGAGCTTAGTATGCAAAAATAGATGCTTTCTTGCTTGGTCAGGGGTTTCTAAACAGCTCATCTGAGTCTACCCTTTACGTATGTAAAGAAGGGGGATCTATGCTAATTATATGTCTTTATGTTAATGACCTTTTGCTCACTGGAACACATGCTGATCAGATTTCAGCATTCAAACAAAATTTGCAGCAAACTTTTGACATGTCTGACTTGGGAGTTTTGCATTACTACTTGGGCATCGAGTTCATACATAATGCTCGAGGTATTGGGCTATCACAAGCAAGGCATATTGGGCAGCTTCTTGAGAAGTTTGGCTTACTGGATTGCAAGCCAGTTTGTACTCCCATGGAACCTGGACTGAAACTGTCATTACATGATGACAGTGATTTGTTTGATATACATACATATGCTCCTGCAGTTGGATGTCTCATCTATCTATGCAACACTAGGCCGGACATACAGTTTGCAGTTTCAGCTTTGAGCAGGTATATGCATCAGCCACGTATGTCACATTGGCAAGCTGTCAAGCGTGTTTTTCGCTACTTGCAGGGTACTCGATCTCTTGGGTTGCTTTATGCCAAGGGGGGACCACTGCAATTACATGCTTACAGTGATTCTGATTGGGCTGGTGATTATGATACACGTCACTCCACTAGTGGCAATTGTTTCTTTCTTGGCTCTTCTTGCATTTCTTGGCTTAGCAAGAAACAATCCACTGTTGCCACATCGTCATGTGAAGCTGAATACAAGGCAGCTTTCACTACCACAGTTGAATGCGTATGGCTTAGACACTTGCTAGCTGATTTGGATGTATCTGTTACGGAGCCTACTCCGTTGTTCACTGACAGTCAGAGTGCCATTGCAGTGGCACGGAACCCAGTGTTTCATGCTCGTACGAAACACATTGAGATCCATTATCACTTTGTCAGAGAGAGGCTACATGCAGGTGATATCAACCTTGTCTATTGTCCTACCACCAGTAATGTGGCAGACATCTTCACCAAAGCTCTTCCTCGTGACAAATTTGAAGCATTTCGCGATGCTTTAAATTTGATATCCTTTGGTGGCAGATGATCCTTGTATTCTTCACTCTTCACTCCAGGGGGGTTTGTTGGGTATTTGACTCACGCCTCACTTACGCCTACGCTCATATGGAAGTGTCGGTGATCAGTAGGACACTGGGGCACTTTTTACTCTCGGTAGGAGAGGTTTTTTCCCCCAGACTTATAGTCTTATTGTCGCATGTGATTATGTGCTTATGTTACACACTTATGGGCACTTAGTGTGTGTCGGGTATGAACACCCCCTACAACCCTAAGGTTTAAGGGTTGTACTTTGTACTTTCAGGTTACACTCTTTCAGTCTATTCTCTTGGGTGTCGTGCTTCAACTCTGTCTCTCACTCTCACACTGTCTACTGAATCTCAGCTGCACCTCGATCCTTCCATCTCACAATACATCCATGATAATGTGGTGATGTCCATAAAGTACAAATATAATCCAAGTGCCCAAAAAATAAGGCACTAAAACTCCACAAAAATAATATTCACCAAAAAATAGTAATCAGCACTTCTGCTTTTGTAATCTTCTCTTGAATTTTCCAGCATAATTTGGGGCTTTTATGATTTTGATACAAATTCATAATATTTGGGACATAATCCAAGACTTGGATCATATTCGACTCTATTCGGTGAAATTTTCTTTGAAATCCATCAATTTTCAATCTCTAACAAAACGTTGGGGCTTTTGCTTGAGTTCGCACCAAAACGACCCAAAATTGGTGCATACAAAAATGTTACTCTCCTCAATAGGAAAAAAGCAAGATAAAAATATTGCTTTTATATTATTTGACGAGACCATGCTAGACTAGAACAATGTCTAGTGTTGTCCCATTAGTAGAAAGAAAAGAAAAATATAATCTAAAATAACTATTTTCAAAAATTGTGGTGGAGACTATAGGATATAGCTAATCTCAAGATCAACACAGGATCTCACTTATGATGTGGTCCTTAATTGCTCCATTGATATGCATGGTGGTGAGTCTTTGGTGTCTTGTGATAATGGCTATGATCCGGTTGTGGTGCAACCTCCTCAAATGTTGTCGTGGTAGATGGGTTCGTCATGCTTGACAAAGTGAAATAGCTCTATCCAATGTGACTCTTGTCATGAGGATGTGAAATTTTGAGATGCTTTAATCTTGCTAATAACGTTTGATCGAGTTATTAATCAAATGTGTAAGGTTGTTTAGCACATGTGATACACATGGTAGTTATTTCATGGTAATAGGCCAAGGACCCCGAGGATGCAATGCCTGTCAAAGGAAAAAGTTGTGATAAGTTATGTCAGTTGAGCTTTGGGGTTCAGTACGTATCGGTTTTGAACCTTGGACAATTGTTTGGCCAATAAGTGTCAGTGGTGACACTAGGGACTAGCATTCATTAATTAATTAATGTCATTCTAAGAGTCAACAGAGGTTTGGGACCACTCTAGGCTCCAAATGGCCTAGCCAATTTAATTATGGATAAGTACATTTAGTTTTGGGCAAGGTCAAAATGGTATAAATTAATTTTTCAAATTATATAATTTTAAAAATTAATTAAATGACTGAATAATGTTGAAAAAAAGATTTAGGAGGTTGCCACTTGGCAAAAATCCCCATGCAAGACAGAAAAACGTTTTTAGAGGCTAAAGAAAGAGATTCAATTCATTCAGCTTGCAAGAGAGAAGGAGGAGAAGTTGTTGGTTTGATCTATAGCCATTGGAGGACCATTTGAGGCACCTAGAGGCAAGAGAAGACCAAATTGGAGCAGGCGACAATAGTTTTTGCCTTCCCAAAAGCTAGCAACAACAATTTGGTACCTCTTGAGCAGAGGCGACAATATTAAATGCTATCTAGTACAAGCAACAATCAGAATTCAAACATTCTCGCGTGGAAATCAGAAATTTCTCTCTCTCTTCTGGCATTCTCCCACCTTCTCCAACCTTTGTCCAATTATTCTCAACACTTCTCAGCCATTTGGATCAGATCTCAGCCAAATTTGATGGAAGCAAAGAGATCTCTGCTATAAACCCTAATTTTTTGCAAAAATTAGGATTTGACAACCACCTTGGGACTCTAGCCAATAGGAGAAGGCATCGTACACTTAATTCAGCACCTAAAAGTTGTGTAATTGTTAGGAAATTCAAATGACATCCCATTCATTGTAGATTGGAGCAACATTTGACCAGTTTGTGATTCTAATTATGTAAGTCCTGGGTGAAAAGTCAAGGGACAAATGGCCCAAATTACTTGTTGATTGTTATTATAGCAAGGGGCGTTTGGAAAGGCAAAGGAGATTGTGGAATCTCAGCTTGTATTCATTCCATTAACAATGAAAGTTAAAGAAATACTGAAAGGAATGCTAGTTTGGGAGCCAATAGGGTGTCCAATGTCCAAGTTTCTTAAGGTAAATTGTGTATTTCAATTTATGTTTATCTGTTGATTGTTGTAATTAAGTGCTTAATCAAGGAATTACCACCCTCTTCTAGAAGGAAGATTGGTTTCATGGTTCCATTGCGAGAATACCACTCCTTTGATTTGGTGGCCCTAAGACACATGATTGCGAGCCAAAACTTTGTACTAGTGCTGATTTTTTCTCTCAACTAAGAAATCATAACAATATATCTTCATACAGTGAGATACAATCGAGCAGTGATGATGCCTCTTAGTATAAACATTCACATCGGAATGAAGGAAATGCAATGCTTGAGCTTGAACAAGGCTCAAACTATGGACAACAAGCTGAAAATATTGTTGTTAGGCAAGATATAGAGCCTTCAAGGCATAAGGAGGCCGATGTCAATCAAAGTGAAGAGGAATTGATGACTCGTTTAAGAATCGGATGAGGATAGCAACAAATTTCCCTGCTGAATTCGCAAAGGATCCTCAGCTCACCCGATTTTTTAATGCACCAAAAAAGGACACCAAGGGCAAGAAGAATATGTCATCTTCTACACCTTCAGAACAGCAAGGTACACCGAAGGAAATGCCAAAGCCTTCACTAAAGCTCCTAAAGATGCTAATGAAGCAAAACAATTGGTACGTATGGTGCAAGGAATACAAATGCAAGGCCATCATAGAAGTGCCAATCCAATGGATTTTAGACAACTGGGTATGCAAACTTTGATGGGGCAACTAGGATACTTTGGTGGAAGCATGATTTTTCATGCTATGGTTGGACAGAGACCGCATACGGGAATGTATGGCACAATTCCCTATGGTATGTAGTGGTTGATCTCGCAGAGACCCATGTTCTTCCATATGAAGCCGACAATTGCATCAGCTACCATGTGTGATTGATCCGCAGAGACCCATGTTCTTCAAGAGCTCATTGGATTGAATACCTGCTCCTGTCTATCCCACATCAGTATCTCCCTAGCATCTTCATCAATGACTACCTTTTCCCTCAACACCCACAATTCTTCCCATCTTCATTAGATCAAGATCCCTTGCTTCATCAAGCACTAGTCATCACTCATAGAATCCATGAAGCAGTCTTCTAACTATGTATTAGACTATGTATACACACGCACTCACTATAGTATTTGCACAATAACCTATTCACAGTTTTGGGTCCTCGAGTGCGAGACAACACTTTAAGCTTGCTTGGAGTTTAACCCATCTCCCAACCCGAGAACATCATATGCCTTGTGCATAAACAAAAGACTACCACTTTTCCCTAGGAAGTGATTGCATGTGAGGTTTACTTTGTAGGTACAACAGTTCATGGAGGATCATGAGCCATCACTCCTACATCAACATTGAATCTCCCATCTTCTACAATCTCCCATTCAACTTCAAGGGCCATTCTAGCTGTCGGCTAACTACCAAAAAGGCCCAAAATGTAGGTTGGCAGTCAAGAAATGGCCCACCCAATAAGAGGAAATGCGCCCAAAGCTGGCCAGTCAAATGCCCATACAACTCCACATATGATCTGTAACACCTACAGTGTTAATGTTTGTCCCATACATTGCATGTATCATATCTTACCTTGGTCTATTTTGATCAGGTGGGTATAAATACAATTTCTCTATCCTTTTGGATGCCCACAGGGACTTTTTTTCTCCAACCCTGGTTCTCAACTATAGAACAAATGACCTCGTCAGACCATTTATCCTAAGTACTTACATTGCAAGAACCATCTACAAGCAAAGGTTATATGAGAGTCTATTTGCTCATTTATGGTCACTTTCCCCACTTCATACCTCAAGATACTGCTAAGGACAGCACTTATTATCTTCCACTCTAAACAACCCTGGTTATCTGCTATAGAGCTTCCAGAGTCATTACCCATGTTAAATTACATAAGCTGCTGAATACGCAATCTTCATCCTTCAAACATTCTGGTTTAAAAACTTAGTAGGATAATGTTTTAAATTGTGAGCTTGACAATTACTGCACCAGGGACGAAATTATATATAGAACACATCTGAAAGGTTTTGCAATAGGAGACGCTCAGGGACAAACATTGAAATTAAACCAAAACTAAACATCTGACCACAAGAACTGTTTGCATCCCATACCTGCACAACACCATCATAGTCACTTGATGCAATGTGGCTTTTGACATAACTGTTCCAACAAATACTACTGAGCATGGACTTGTTTACCATCTCAATAACAGGGAAGTGAATATCTACATTCTCATTCAAAACTGCATCACATTCAAAAACTTTGATCCGTCTGCAAACTCCAGCTGTTGCAAAGTATTCTTGATCACGGTCAAAGCCCAACGAACAGACCATATTGGCAGTATTCATCAGGTCACCATGGCGAAGAGTGGCCTTCACCTCAAATCTGCTATACCTTGCATACTTGCATAAGCTATCAAAGAAACATCCAAGATAGTCCTGTTCAAGACTGTTGAAAAGGTGAAAGCCTTCACCCTGCATCGCATCTGTAGCTGTACTGGTGCACTTACTCTCAGAGTGAGTTATATTACTGCAAGACTCAGGTTGAACTTTCCAACGCATAGCAAAATAGACTTGCTCAAGTTGATCAAAGTTGCTCATCAAACGAGCACATTTTGATTGCAACTCTTCTTGTTTACGTTTCCCTCCACTTATGTTTGCTTCAGACTCAGTCTCAGTATCATCTACTGATCCTTGCCTTGGCATTTCATTTTCCCCCTCATCCCCTGTGTCCAGATTTTTATGCTTTAATGCTCCTAAGTTCCTTGAGGTTTCCAAATTAGAAACTTTACTGAAAATTCCCTGGTCTTCTTGAACTCCCTTGTCGATACCATTACATTTCAAGGCAGCACGTCTTCTTTTCACCTCTTGTACATCAGATGTAAGACAAGAAAGATCCTTTTTCAATCTGCAAGCCAGTTCCTGTTTTTGCAGCTGCACGCGCAGTAAGAAGTCCAAAAGTAGTCCTGTCTCTTCTTCTCTTTCCTCAATGGTCGTTGCCGTTTGCCTCTCTGCCAAAGCTTCGCCAGCTTCATTAAGGATTTCAGAATGCATTATCTCGCTGTACAAACCAAAGTGTGACACCTTTTAGAAAACCAGCAGAAAATATTTCTATGGTATTATTGAAATACACAAACAAATGAAAGCCCTGATCCATCCCCTCCATTCTTAAATGAAGGATACTAAGAATACAAAAAACATGTGGAATTTCAATTGTCAAACTCTTGAGGTGCTATCATCATTCCAATCATATGCATGGATATTTTGATATGGAAGTCCCTTAAAGGGCTGCTTTGTACTTTGCTAAGAAGGTCATTCCTGCTAATGTTCACTGTTCTACTCTTTTTTCCTCTAGAACCTTTGGTCCCCCCTCGTGATCAAGCTCTAGGGTGATATGCCATCCCCCATCTATAGCCTCTCACCTCTAGCAAGTGCACGCCTGGACTCCGGTGTGTCTCTATATATAGGATCACATCCCTGTCAATGAAGGTCTCCTAGAATAGCCCTTCGATAAAGTTCACATGAGGGTCACCACCAAGCAATGGGGGGGCCTCAGGCAAGGGATGTGGGGTCCGCCAAGTGATGGTGAGTACCAAACAATATTTGATATTTAAATATAAAAAGTACCAAACAACAACAAAGACACCATAAATGTACCAAGCGATGGGGGGTCCTCCAAGTGATGGGGGATCCTCTGAAAAAGTTCTCATGAGGGTCACCACCTCATGGCTCCATTATAGCTCCACACTGCGAGCTTCAAGTGTGTCTCATAAGCCGCATGCACTCCCTACAATGGGTTACCTAGGCGATATCATCCTAAAGGTATTACTTTTTCTCCTTTGAGAGCCCTCCTTTTGGAAAGGAAGGCTTGTCTCGTGACTCCAAATCAATAAATTTGATGATAAGGGGTCATCCCTTTTCTAGATCCTTCCCTATGCACCATGCCTTTTCCAAAATGGAGGGGTTCTCCAATCCCATTTTTCCGCATATGCTCTTGGCATCTTCTAGAAGGCTATCTCCCTCTTTCAACAACCCGACCACCCAAACATGCAAGGCTTTCATTTTCCTTCTCTTCTCCTCTTCAAGCACTGCATTCACAAGCTTTTTATTCTTTACTGGCATCTTCTTTGCCACTTTGATCCATTTGGAGTTTTCAGCCACTTCCGCTTGTGCTTATTTCACTATGGTCACCCATGTATTAATCTCCTTCATCATGTGTGTCTTTAGCTCATCTATTTTAGTTTGCACATTGTTGGGCGTTGCTTCGGTGATTTTCCCTTCCCCCTCCTTAAGGAGGTCAAGCTGGTTCCGATATTCAATAATCTCATCCCAAAGTTCTTCAATCACCCTATTTCTCTTTTGGAGAGAGGCTTCAATGTCTACCTTCCAAGAGGTGAAGTGTGTTGTAATCTCCTCGTATATTTCGTTCTTCCATTCATGTACCTTCTTAGCCATCTCCTCCGTGATTTGTTGTATGGCCTCATCACAGATTGCTACCATCATCTCTTTGATCTTTCCCATATCCTAATCCTGCATTTTGCACACATCTCAAAGACTTCTTGTACCTTCTTAGCCATCTCCTCCGTGATTTGTTGTATGGCCTCATCACACATTGCTACCATCATCTCTTTGATATTTTCCATATCCTAATCCTGCATTTTGCACACATCTCAAGGCCTCTAGGCCCTTCTTTATGTGAGAATCCATCAGCTTTGTCAATGCTGCTTCAAATAACCAAGTATTTCTCGCTCTTCTCCCCTCTTGTGCAGTTGTTGGATGTTGGGGATACCCAACTTTTCTTGGGGGACCCCATCGTATCTTTGAGATGCTATAGGTCAGTATTGGTGACCATGATAGGTCTCACGGGCCATCTTTAGTGCCAAACGGCTCAAGGCATTAAAGAAAGAGTTGACCAACAACTAAGGCTAGTGGTAGGAATAATAAGGTAAGCGTATTTAATGTGGATTAATGGGGCGCTAAATCACGGATCGTGATGGTCAAACGGGCAAACAACGGCGAATCAGGACGTGCAAAGGTTAGACGAGCAAGCGACAAATGATGGTGGAAGGGATGACATGGGTTGCGAGAGGGCTAGAATGAGAGAGAGAGAGAAAGAGAGAGAGAGAGAGAGAGAGAGAGAGAGAGAGATTAAAAATTCGATGGTACAAAGAAGCCTTGTATTGTCAAGGTGTGAGAAAGATGACTTCTTGTTAATGAGAGAGAAAGAAGAGTTGACTCTTGCCAAGGGCAAAACTAGTCGCCAAGTATTCCTAGCCCGTGGCGATGGCTAGCTGCTGGTCATTGTGTCTAACTAGCTGGTTGTTGTGGTTGACAAACTCTACAAGACAATTGGTGTGGCAGTGTAGAACACGGCCATTGGGTGGCTTTGTAGACTGGATAGTGGCATCGATGGGCTACAATCCAAGTAGCGAGTCTAATCTTAATGATTACGAGCCAAGATCCATGTGGTCAAGGTGGGGATTAAGGTGGTGCTTATGTATGTCGACAATCAATTTGGCTTTCACATGCAATGAAATAATGTCACAACTCTATAGAAACAGAATTTGTATCCTTTTTCATTAATTTGTCTATATAATGATTTATTAAATTTATTTCCTTTGCACTAATTAGATATAAAGAAAAGTGCATTGGAGCTGGCCACTGATGAGTGGTCACAGGTTATGGTGGACCCACGCGGTGGGTTAGAGAAAAGATAGTTCACACTTCCACCTATATGGCCCGATTGGGCGCCTGTGACTAGAACTCATGCATATCAGGGTTAGACTCGCACACAAAAAGGATTGATGCCTTGAAGTGTGGGCTAGATCCACCAGAACAGACAGTTACAATCAACAAGATGGCATGATCATGAAATGCTTGTATAATGTGCATGTGTGGGCTGAAAGCTTGAAATGCACATTTCTTTGCATAGGAAAGTCATATGAAGATTCGGATACCATTTTTAGGCTAATTCGAGGCTCCTAAAATTTAGGGATCTCCTAAAATTTAGGGACCCCCCCAATATGGGTGTCATATGAAAGCTTTTTCCGTGTACATCGCAAAAATGGTATCCGAATCTTCATATGACTTTCCTATGCAAAGAAATGTGCATTTCAAGCTTTCAGCCCACACATGCACATTATACAAGCATTTCATGATCATGCCATCTTGTTGATTGTAACTGTCTGTTCTGGTGGATCTAGCCCACACTTCAAGGCATCTATCCTTTCTGTGTGCGAGTCTAACCCTGATATGCGTGAGTTCTAGTCACAGGCGCCCAATCGGGCCATATAGGTGGAAGTGTGAACTATCTTTTCTCTAACCCACCCCGTGGGTCTACCATAACCTGTGACCACTCATCAGTGGCCAGTTCCAATGCACTTTTCTTTATATCTAATTAGTGCAAAGGAAATAAATTTAATAAATCATTATATAGACAAATTAATGAAAAAGGATACAAATTCTGTTTCTATAGAGTTGTGACAAATAAAGACACTTCTAACAGCTATTTAGTCAATTAAATTCCTACATTTGACCAAGATTATCTTCCTAAGGTTACATTGTAACCTTAAGCACCCCTTTTAAGCAAGCCCCTTAAGATGCCCCCTTTTAAAATTTTAAATTATTTTTTTTTAAAACACCGCCCAACTCTGCATTAGATGTAGACTACTTTCACACCACTCCCCTCTTTCAATAATCAGCAATTGGTGCTTATATTCTTACCAATAAAATAATATCTTCTCTTGCTTCATCTATCCTCTCTAACTTTCTTCATCACTCTTCACACTATACCTATTAACCCCACCATGGCTTCTCAAACGTGCCTTGCTTTGACGCACCAATTGTGAGGAAACCTCAACACATGGAGGACGCTTGACCGACTTCTTTTAATCCTAAACACATGCATATTATAGGAGTCAGGCCACAAGACTCAAGAGTCGAGAGTGGAATCTGCCAATTCGGATACAATCATCAATGATACGTCATACATCATAATCATCATTATCATTAGAGAGCTCATCAAGAGAGTCTGACGATGATCCCTCAGCATCGGATGATGAGACACTCTCATACTCATCCTCACTGATAAGGTTACCATCATCATCAAATGATGGCTCTCTAGGCAATGCCTATGTAACTGTATGCAAGGGGGGAATGTTATCATCAAGCATGGGATGAGAGCTGCTAGAGCCCCACCTCACATATATCTGCAAACCACTCAAACCACCCCTCGTCAATGACGAAGGGCGCCGAATGACCATGCCCCTACTAGCAATTGCTACAACTCGAACTTGAACTCCTCGGCCACGAGCACACTGACTACGATTGTCACGAGTCTCTGCTGCTATGAGCTCTCTATAAAGCTCCGCAAAGATCTGCTCCTCTATATCAATCTCCCGGTGTACACTCGGAAGAGTGCCGCCTCAACTTGAATATATCAACATTCACCTACACAATGCACATGACTTGACATAAGATTATAAATACTAAATTGTTAACTTAAAATTAAACAATGAAAATAACAAATTTAAACTTCACTTAACCAAAACAATAAGTATTTACCTGCTTTAGACTATCCATGATCATCATGTGCAAGTTAGTGCCGCAATAGACTAGCCACTCTAACTATCATGTGCTAAGCAGATTGCGAATCTTCGTGTGAATGAGAGAATAGGCACTCCAATTTCTCTCACATGCACCCGAAGAGCAATCCTTAGCAAGGACTCCGATGGCCAAGGGCTGAAGAGTCTATAGCACATAGCCAAAATTCTACCACCAAAAGAGAGGCTTCACAAGTCACACTCTTCTCCAACAATTGGGAGAAGCAAAAGCCACATGTCTTCTCTGATCTGTCTAGCATCCAAGCTTCTCTAAAATTGTGTTGTGGTCATCCCCACGAGAACCACACAAGTGAGATATGTAAGCTGGTCAAAACATAGCTCTCTATCGTCCATGACTGCTGGAGACTTGTAGGTTGGATGTAATAGTGCTACAAATCCATGGATGGGCTTACGCATCCATGCCCATCTCTTCTCTACTATGTCAACGATATATGCACGCTGTGACTCCGTGATCACCGTGCAAGTCTGTGCCTCCACCAATGCTGCTCTAAAGAAGTGGAAAAAAAAGGCCCATGTATTTCTTTATCTTATATTGCAAATGGAAGGAGTACAACCAAGATCGTAATCTCCTTCACTAATCCAAGTGCCTCTTGTTATCAAAACTGACCAGCAAGCCTCCAAACCAATTTACTCCTTGGTTTCTTGAGGATTGGCCTTCACCCTACTCCTTGAAAGACCAATTCAACCCCAAATCTAATATTGGATGGCTAGGCTCTTGAATCTCCCTGAAATTTCTCAATTTCAACTAGTGGAACTCAAGTCCTAGGCCCTCAATTCTGAGCATGTATCCCAAGGTGGCTGTTGCTGAAATCTCTTCCTCTGATGGATCAAACTACTAGAAAATGCTGAGATAACTTGAGAGATGGCTGGGGGATGAGAGAGAATGTTGTAGAGAGAGAAATTTCAGAGTTCCATCGCAAGAAACGCTGAAAAGCTACTGATGCCCTACTCAAAGAACCATGGAAGCTATCGCCTACAGCTTACAACCACTAGATAGGCTACTGCCCCCCTCCTGTACGCTGTCATCTGCACCAAAAGGACCTTGGGTTGTTGTCACCTACTCCTCAAGGGCTCCAAACTGTCGTCACATGCTATAGGACTGATCCTTGATGGCTACAAATCACATTAATAGCCTCTCCTTGCTCTCTAACAACCTCCTTCTCTCTCACAATGGTTGAAATTGACTTCCAACAGCCCCTAAAAACGTTTTTCCCACTTTCATGGACAAGTTTTGCCGAGTGGCAACCTTCTAATCCCATTTTCCAGCATTATCTAGCTTATTAAACTAATTTTCAGATCATCATTGACATTAGTGGCCAATAAATTGGTCTAGGCCCAAATCTGACACTAGGTACTACCTAGTACCTATCAAGCATAACTTATCACAACTTTTGTCTTTGGCACCAACTGATATCTCAAGATATTGGGCCCCACGCTATTAAATAATTAACTCACACCTCACATGTACAAGTGACATTAGCACATTTGATTAACTTTTAATCAAATGCTAAGCAAAGTAATAAAAGTTCACGTCCTCGTGAATCTTGTCTCAAATAGATGATCTTATTAATCCACTCTTTGGTGTGTGTTACTTCATCAAGATCGATCTTAGGTGTTTGAATACCATCAAATGTAGATAGCTCCTAAGGATGTCCTGAAGACCATGTTTCATACGCAATATGGACATTGTCGATTTGTGGTCCCACCTAAGTGATGAATTGTATTTTTTGTTTGTATCTTGAAAAGTGAATAGTTGTTTTCTTAACAATATACTCATTTACAATAAATCATCAAAGGAATATGCAAAATCATCCGCATGTTGTATTATATCTCTTAAGGTAAGAATGCTTGTTTGTACAGCTACAAAAGTGCAAAATGTTTTGCATGAAACTTCTGTATCTCGAACATATCATATCAATTGATGGCATCAAATTGATTTTGAAAAGTTTGAATGGTGGTTGATTAGCCTATTCCGAGGACAAGTAAAATCTTTCTTGGGTATTTTATTAAGCACCTTGCTCACATTGTTGAACCCTTGACACATTTGCTTAAGGGAATCTGAAGTAAAAATAAACACATTAGTCCATCGCTTTGGACTATTGAGCTCGACCAACATATCCAAACATTGAAATGACTAGTTGCTACTGCACCGATGTTGCACATTATCACTCCGAATAAAACTTTTGAGGTTCATACGGGTACACCAAACTTTGGCCTTGGTTGCTAGATGTATTTATATTATACAACTTTCAAATGGTACCACTTTTGTAGCTAGGAAATAAACAAGAGGATCCTTTTTGCATAATGAGAGCACTTGTAACTTTTGCATTAGTCATCGATTTACAGGTTAATTTAAGAAAATATAAACTACTTCATATGAATGTGAAAAATCATCATTATCTATTATGGCCAAAGTTGAATCTTAGACTATTTCTAGAAGTTGGGATTCTCCTATTGCTTAGAATGTTACCCTCAAAGAAATGCCACATTAGATTGAGGGTCAAGTTATGGCCTACATGCAATTTCTTCTCCTTTTAATTTTGTGAACTAAAGCTGGAATTGAAACTTTTATGTTCAATAAATGGAGTTTATATGGAAAACTAAGAAATCTCAGAAAGGCATCAAACTACTAGCTATGATAAAGGTTTTGCTCTCCAAACTTGTATGGTGCATTCGACATTCATTTTCATATATTCACACATAAATTGGCTTTATTGCAGAAATATGCTGATGGACAGAAATCTTGGACTAAAATGTTGGCTACTTTTGTGTGAATCTCGTACCAATGCATTTGGTAACTTGATCGCTAACACAAAGGATTGGATTTTTTAACATTTTGAATGCTCCATTTCTATAATCCTTTTGCTACAAATTAAGCCTTTTCTCACATCAAAAGGATGGATAGGATAGATGTTGAACATGTCAAAGTGCAATGATGCGAAAGCAAATGCATGGGATATGACAAAAGATAAAATGCCACACGCGCACCAGGGCGCACAAGGGGGGGGGGGGGGCGGTTTTAGGGATGGATGTGTGGTGGTGCGGCACCAGGGGGGGTGTGGGATGTGAAGAAAGACTAGAAGCATCCACATCCTATGCATCTCTATAAGCCTCTAGTAACTTGAAGCATCCACATCCTATGCATCTCTATAAGCCTCTAGTAACTTGAAGCATCCACATCCTCTGAATCTCCTTAGGCTGTCACCTCCTATTTTGATCCATCGCTGAAGAAATTGGTCGATAGATTGTCATCCCAAAACCCGTCAATAACCCATGAATATATCAGTGTTGAGAAAGGAAAATCCTCCTCTCACTTTGTCATATCTCATGGCCGAGAAAGAAGTATAGCAGCCCATGTCTATCATCTCAAAATCTTGGTTAAGGTAATCCTTGGTCTTTTACATGTAAAAATTACACAACACAGTAGGTAGAATCTGAGTAAGGAGTAGATAATACACAGTAAGTATGATAAGAACAAAAAGTTCTTTAATTTCAAACAATTGATACAAAGATGGCTCTATCCACTCGAGCGCTTCCATTGTGAAGCTTAGATGGCAATCCAAACAAATGATAGGCAAAGAGCTTAAGTCTAGCTGGAAAAACTCTAGCTGCGTGAAAGATAGATTGACAATAACTTTGAATGAGTCTTCCTTTTATAGCCCAAGATCATCTAATGGGCCTGTCCGACTATATTATGAACCTTCCCTAGTCGGCCAAGGAATATTCCAAGAACTATTTCATTTACCATCGAGCCAAAGACACTACCCTCAAATCCCCATTAGGGAGACCAACAAAGGACCGCTTCTACAATCCTTAGACTCGATGCATTGTGCCTCGACTGCTATCAACGTAACTACTCTATCTAACCCAAAGGCTAGGTCCACAAAGGTCACCTTTTTCCCATCTGGTCACATAGACCTCACCTAACATACAAGTTAAGACCCAACCAATGTCCGGGCTCACACATGGCTTCTTCTCATACTCGAGGCCTTACAACTTAGAGCACCTTGGATCATTGGTAGCACCTTACGAGGGTAGGCCATTCAGCATATCTAACACTGCACTATCTAAGTGTAATCTCTTGTCAAAATGAGGTCACTCCAAATAGAACATGAACACAACTCTCTAGCCACCTAAGGTGTGGGCATGAAGATTGAAATTGGAGTCCCATGTCCAACGCCCCAACCATTCCCTAGGAAGGGTTTGAAACTTTTCATTGCACAAACATGGAGCCTATTTCAAGCCATAAAGAGCATTCTTTAACAAGTGCACATGTCCTTTGGCATCTACCCTTGTGAACCCAAGAGACTACTCACTATAAATCTCCTCCTTCAAATCTTCATTGAGAAGAAACAAACTTCATATCAAGCTAATAGATTGGCCATCGCCCATGGCTAGCTAGGGCAAGAACAATCTTGATGGTCGCCATCTATGTTGTAGGAGTGAAGTATCATCAAAATCCACTCCATGTTTCTAAGCAAACCCCTTGGCCAACAATTGGGCATGCCTTGTACTTATCCAAAGAACCATCATTGTGATATTTTGTTTTAAATACCCATATCACTCCGATGACTTTAATTTTGGCTGATCAAGGCACAAACTCACACGTGCTAGTTCGCTCAATGGCCTCTTGCTCCATAGCTCTTTATCAAAGGTTATGTTGCATAGCTTTTCCAACTTAAGTCAAGTCTCTATCTATCATGGCAAAGGGTCATCAACCCATATTTTGTGTGCAAACGCTCTCATAGATAGGCCTGCTCTATCAACAAGATCCTTGTGGCTTGCCCTGTGGCTTCCACTCTTCTGGGACACTCAATGCCTACACCTTTGACGGTCTAATAAGTCCATTATGAAGGAAGCTAAAACTCCCACGATCCACTACCTTGGAATTTGGATCAAAAATAATCACCAATTGGGAAGCCGATAGTAGTGGATCGTCCTCTACTTGACGGCTCATAATGAACCAATGATTGTGACTACCTCTCACCTAGATCTCCAAGAATAGGGTGATCCTCACCCCCCTCTAAAGCCAAAAACTCCATGGAACGCATGGTTGCTACTAGTAGGGATGTCTCGAGTCTCTAGATCATACAACTTGCATCCCATTGACTAAGAGTTGTAGCCCACAAACAAATGTTGTGATGCCTTTACATCCTTCTTCAAAATGTAAAGGTATGCATCAGACCCAAATATCTTAAAATAAGAGACATCAAGTGTCAAAATACACCTCAAAAGGCATCATCCATGGAGCCGCCAAAATGAGCAACCATTGCTATGATGTCACCCATAGAGCCATAGTTGTCAAATATGTAAGGTACAATACAATACGGTATGATAAATTATGATACTAAATGGTACCTTAAAATTTTATAAGGTACAAGTATGGTATTAGTTTTAAAAAAATTTAACTTAATTATTTAGGACTATAGATGTCAGAACACATGTTTTATGCCAAATAATGCACAATAATTCACTAGATTCCTCTATCTCATGAGCCCTACATCTAGCCGAGAAGACAAAAGTGAAGATGCCTTGTCTTCCTCATTGAGTCCATAAATGCCTCCTCAAGACCTCCAATGATGAAGAAGCCTAAAAAGACACAGTGGGATCCCAAGAAGGAAGTGTCTGAGATATTGTGAATTGATTATGTGTCACCATGTATCTTGCACAAACCAAGCTCTCCATGATAACCACACAATACTCTTTAGAAAAGCACTGGCTCTAATACCATGTGAAGTGATGCTAAGGTTTCCACCAGCTCCAATACCATGTGATGCTCTCCACAATAACCACTCGATACTCAAAAATATAAAACACAAACAGAGAAGGAAGCGAACTCTGAAGTGAATGAGTCAATGCTGTAAATAAATGTAAGAATGTACAAAATGCTCAAAGGCAAAGCAATGGGAGTAGTCTGAGAGTGATGACCACTGGAGACAGATCCCAAGGTCTGTAGCCACTGATCAGAGCTGAATGTGAAAGGGCAACAGGCTGGAAACTAAAATGCAACAATTTTGAAGGGCTAGAACTGGTGAATGCAATAGTATACTACTTGAAAGAGTCCATGGCCCATCACTTGCAGTAGTATGAAGCTAGATGACAGCTGACAAGAGGTAGTCAAATGCTTGGCGGCCCGTGCAAGAGCCGACACAAGCTGGAAACTGTCGCCTGGGGAGCTGGACAACAAGGTGGCCTGCTGCAGTAGTAAATGCAGCAACCAAGGGCACCAGCAGGGTAGGTACCAGCTGAGGGAGACGTGGCAGTAGTTGTGAGGGCCGGACAGCCACTGAATGATGTGGGGTGATGGCTAGAACTAGCAAGGAGTGATAACCTACAAAAAAGGGATAAGCTGAGTGGCTGGGCAGCCTCCTATGTATAGATGGATATCCTCCCAAAATTAGGCTTTTGGATTATGGGACATAGAAACTTTGGTAATCTTTGAGTTTTGGGGATCAAACGAGCTAATGAAGATTTAATGTGTAGTTCAATCTTCTTTAGCTTAACATGGCCAATCTTGCCACACTTGTGGTAGATGTAGTCCTCCTTAGATTTGTCATCCTTCTCCTCCTCCTCGACCTTCTTTGTGTTTGATTTCTAGCCTGTCAAACACTCTAAATTCCCCTTCACTCAAGAATGTGGCTTGAAACGGTCATCTTGATCCTATAACATGCACCACTCTTCCCATGTGATGGTATCAACAATATCAAAGGTGACTAAAGATGAGTAAAACCCACCACACCAAGAGGATAGCTATGCAAGTAGATTAACAGCCATATCTTTAGAGGGGATCAGCTTTCCTACCTAGAGAGTCTCTTGCTGCAGCTGTTACCAGCTTATTATGTGATCTTTCATTGTTGCAAAGCCTTGTTCAGGTCCAAAGCTTGCATCTGCACCTCCAAGGACACCCGCTTCATGAGCATCTCTGATTGTAGAGTTGATCCACCAAGACTCTCCAAGCTACCTCCAACTGAGTTAGCGCGGCAATCTGCATTTGTAACAAGCATCGTGATGCGAATGTGATGCATATGGGCATGCTTATGTCACCGAGTAGGTACTCTAGGGCGTCATGCTCTGCATAATGCTGTAGCTCTGTCAACTGTGATGCTACTGCCTGATGATGTCCCTTGATGACGCCTATCAGTAGGAGATGCAATGTTTGGGGTGGTAGCAGCTGGTGGTTCAGCTACACTGAAAACGTTTGTAACTGCTCTCTAGAGGGGTAGTTGAGGTTGGGGTCACCTCCTATCCCGTAACAATACTGTTCTGCGCCGCTGGAGCTCCAATAAGAAAAGACCCAAACATCTTTGGTCCTCATAGTCTATCACCCGCCTTAGTGGTCCAAAGCCCTCCTTAAAGAGGCAATGATAGTGGCCTCGAATATCGTAGTATACAGTACATTTGCAAATGTAGTGCTCCTCCATTTCTGGCTCCCATCCACAAAGCTAGCACATCCTCTCATTGGCCGCAATAGGGCTCCATCGACCTGTCTCAATCAACAATTGATGCGATGAGATGCGAATCTAACCAATAGCAACTCGGAGTCCATGAGAAAGTTGAGCATCTATGTATCTCGGCCTCTCTATGAAACCATCATGAGAGAGCTGCAAGAAGTGGCATTGTTATTGTGCCATTTTCGTGCCTAATGGGAAAGGGGGCTTGGACCAAGTCCATCCTGTCTCCACTTTAGTGATATCTGCTCTAATCACACTATTTAGCTCTGCACGACTGAGACTCAAAGTAGGGCAATCAAGGTTGTAATCGAACGGTGGCAATCTATCTATACTCATGCCATGTAAGTTCAGCCACGTGCTCATATATGCATACCAACACTGTCTATCTCCCTCTATTGCAAGCTGTCTTGAAGACTCCAGGGCTAGTCTAGGGTATCGGTTTCCAGGGAGCTGCCATATCCTCTGGAGGAAAGTAATTGCTTGGAAAAATGCCTCAACTACCATGGGTGCAGCACCCAATTCTGCTCGGATGATCTCTTGTGGTACCGAGGCTTTTGCCCTTATCATACATGCTATCATCATGATCAGCAGTCTTTCCATATGTTCCCAGCCCTCATAATGTTGTGTTTCCGGTCCATCATAGTCCATAAGTGGCATCCATCTAGTATGATTAAGGCTTGGGCCCCAAATGGCTGCCCCATAGAGTAGCGTGGGCATAACTAAAGTGTCAAAAAGCCACAATTTGGTACAAGGCTCTTGAAACTGTATGTGTGCACACTGCCACTCTAGGGTACCCAAAGTTGCATATGCCCGTGCAAGCCTAGCCTCTAAAGTTTCCTTCCATGAAAACCGTGGCCCTTTGAAAGTGACCCCAAGGTATACATATTGTCTAACCATTTCCACAAGCTGACCGTCATACATAAAGTGATGCTCTGAACATGTCACCCAAGCTGCCGAGGTGTTAAAGACCATAATCTTAGTCTTTCCAAGATTAACCTTGAAACCTTTATCTTCACAGAACACATGCAATGAATCCAGATGTCGTTGTAGTCCCTCAAGTGAATTTGAGATAAGCACCATATCGTCTGCATATAACAAAATTGGTATCAGTACCCCAACCAAGCTAGCTCCCATACCACCCCATCTCTGTGTGTAATCAAAAATCTCATCAATGTATAGTCCAAACAGCTAAGGAGAGAGGGGACATCCTTGCTTTACACCAACTGTGCTAGACACTGAGCTTGTTGTGCCTCCACGCACTCATACTCTCCCTGTCACAGTTTCATACAATGCATAAATACACCCCTGCATATCCTCTGGGACCCCAATGGCTCGTAACCTTTGCATGAGCCTTGCATGTGGTACAGTATCAAAAGCCTTACGGAAATCCACAAAACAACAATAGATTTGTTATCTCCGTGATCGTCCCTCCTCAATCAAAGCCCTCAGCGTGAATATATGGTCTAGCATGTTGTATCTGCAACAGAAGCCAGATTGTCCTCCTGCAGACCGTATTTTCTGCCAATCACTATAGATATGCAACGTTTGCCCTAGAAATTCATAATGTGGGAATGAGTGTAACTATGTGCATGTTTCTTGTCTCTGACCACATGTTAGAGTAAATTTTAGGATCGCATGATCGGCTGCTATACCAATAAGCTTATCAGATATCTCAAAATGCTTAATTTCTGGGATTAACGCTAGATAGTAGGAAGCCCGCCTCTGGCTATGTGTTCACTTTTGCTGGAGGTGCTGTTTCATGGATGTCGAGGGTGTAGAAATGCATAGCCCTTTCTACTACAAAGACCTGTCAGAAGTGGAGCAGCGGTGGAAGCATAAACATGTGCTGAAATAAACTGCTGAAACACAAGACAAAAAGAGAAAAGAAAGAACACGATACAGATGAGAACTCAGATGTATGCACGGGAAATGGAATCCATATATCTGAACACGAGACAGTCGCATACAACAGTGAGTCACTGGCTGCGTGGGCACTGGCACTGGCTCCTCTCTCCACAGAGTCTACAGATGGTGAAGATGAAGTGTCTGACTGAGGAGGAGCCACTGAGTATAAATAGGCTGAAAAAGTGGGGAGCAATAATGCTGGTCGGACAGCATTTAATGCTGGCCGACTGGTGCATAAAATGCTCCACTGGCATAAAATGCCACACCAGAAAAATACCTAAAATACCTAATAAAAATGCCCAGCCCAGATCAAGCTCAGACTCACACATGAGCTGACAAATACTCTGCTAACACCCTCTCTCAGATCATGAGTGATCTAATACAATACAATAGTACAATGAAAAGGGATCAGAAACTATACAACATAGAACCACCAAGTAGAACCATGGATACCCAAGCAGTGGGTGATCAAGCCACCACCAAGGTGCCTCGGAGAGAACCTGATGTCGATGTCGATCGTACCAAACACCTGAAAATAGAGAAGATCATAGCATGTCTCTGTGTCCATCACCAATGTCTCGCAGTAGCATACAAGACCAGCCTGTCAAAAATGCCGCTGAACATAGGTGACCATGGAGTCCCTGCCTTTGGCCAGACCGCCAAAGTGTCCCCTCATGTGAGCTCCAGACGAAAGCCTCCCGCTCTCTGTCAGATAACCAGCTCAGCATGAACCTGGATGCCAATTCCAGCTCCAGGATTTGATTCCGCCAGACTGAAGTCGATGCGTCAGGGACGTCCCTCTCTGGAACCTGTGCACCTGTATAAAAGTATAGATGAGGCGCGGCTGCCCCATCTGAACACCCGCTCACACTCCCTCTCTGGCACAAGAGAGTCGTGAGGGATGACCTCATCACCACCACTAGAAAGCAACCGAGGAAGGGGCCACCAAGCCCTTCCCGCGATCCAAAGAAGAGGATCCCTTCCGCGCCTTGGACTTCACCTTGGTCAGAGGATCGGAGTCGGAGTCTGATGAAGGAGAGGACTCATCGGTAGAGTCAGCATCCCGCTTCGTCTTCTGCTCCTTCTTCCTGGAAGCCGCTAACTTCTTGCAGTCCTTCCGCAAATGTCCCTTCTTGCCACAGTGGTAACACTGGGCCTTCGACTTCTTCTTCCCGTCACCCCTCTCTGAAGCTACATAAGCCTCACCTCCATAATGTGCCGGAAGCCGCCCCTGTAATCTCAAGGATGCCTCATGTAACTTATCACCAGTGGAAGTGCACGAAGGAGCCATATGGAGAGGATAAGAAGAGAAGTAGAGAAGAGATGGAATTTAGAGAGGAAACACAGCCAAAACACAAGCACAGACTACAGAAAAAGAGAGTTCACATGCAATATAACCCAAAATTTGATCAATAGAAGACAAAATCTGCTGCAGAAAGTCAAAAAATCAGTCAAAAACTGCCAAAAACAGCAAAAACGGCCTGAAGGAACAACCACCCAGCCACAAGAGATGCTGAATCAGCAAAACGCAGGCTGTAAACTGGAGAAAACAGGTAGTAAACTGTCGCCAGCAGCTGCAGATGAAAAACGCAGGTAGCAGAGGATGCGTAGGCAGCAGAGGGTGCGGAGGCAGCAGGCGATGGCAAAACTGCAAAAAACGCAGGCTGAAAACAGCCCCAAAACAGGTCGCCTGGCTGCAACAGCAGTCGTCTGATCAGCAGGGATACAAAACAGTCCTGAAATCAGCAAGAAAACACAGCAGAAACACAAATCCTGAAAACTGATACCATGTCAGAAGTGGAGCAGCGGTGGAAGCATAAACATGTGCTGAAATAAACTGCTGAAACACAAGACAAAAAGAGAAAAGAAAGAACACGATACAAATGAGAACTCAGATGTATGCACGGGAAATGGAATCCATATATCTGAACACGAGACAGTCGCATACAACAGTGAGTCACTGGCTGCGTGGGCACTGGCACTGGCTCCTCTCTCCACAGAGTCTGCAGATGGTGAAGATGAAGTGTCTGACTGAGGAGGAGCCACTGAGTATAAATAGGCTGAAAAAGTGGGGAGCAATAATGCTGGTCGGACAGCATTTAATGCTGGCCGACTGGTGCATAAAATGCTCCACTGGCATAAAATGCCACACCAGAAAAATACCTAAAATACCTAATAAAAATGCCCAGCCCAGATCAAGCTCAGACTCACACATGAGCTGACAAAATACTCTGCTAACAAGACCGAGTATGTTGCAACCAATGAGACTTGCAAGGAGGCCATTTGATTGGGTCGTTTCATTGTTACTAGCCTTGGTATTGCACTATCCATGTCCTCAAATTTCAGCATAAGGATCTGACCTCTTTTGTCATTCGGATCACCTATCCTCCAAGCATCCATAATGCGCGTCTCGTCTGCACCCATCTTAGCACAAAGTGTTTTTGCATCCTCTTGGGGGTTTCCTTTTTTAGCCCATCCCACCACACATACACGCAATGCATGGAGTTTCCTCTTTGCTTCCTCCTCTAGTGTTGCGTTCATCATTTCTACTTTGTTCCGAGACACCCCTTTGTTTCTTTTGACTACCTCAATCCATTGTGCATTTTCATTCACTATTTGCTAAACATTTTCTACTTTTTTTAAAGCTCCCTCTACCACATTAACCCATGTGTGCATGTCTTTTTTTAAACTTCCACCTCTTTCTTTAATTTTGGTGCGTCTGGCATTGTTGTTTGTGCATCCACCATTGACTTGTACATCCCTAATTCATTCTTGCATAACTCTAACTACCTTTTGAGTTTAGTAATCTCCATGTCCTTTGCTGCTATGCGTGCATTTGTATCAGATTTCAATGCATCCATATCTGCTTTCCAAGCATCCCTTACCTTGTTCAAGTTATCTATCATATCCATTTGCAAGTCAACCTTGATTTCTTTATATTTTGCATCGTCCCAACTATTAGAGCATGATTTCCCATTTGTTTCTACAACGGCACTTAGTTCTTTCCTGAATGTCCCTTGCAATTTTTCATACATATCTTTTTGCTTTGTATCCATGTCATTCATGACTTTTTGTTGCATGTTGCCACACACCCTCATGCATGCTGTCAAGTTTGCATCCATTTTAGCATTCAATTCCTTTCCCCATGTTTCATGCATTGCATTCATGTCACTTAATACCTTGTCAATCATTGGCATAGCATACATATTGCTGTAATCTCAGCTCTTATGAGGGCTTTCATGTCATCCAAGCCATTTGTTGCAATCAGCCTTTGCACCTTTGTCCATCACTTGGCAATTGAGGGAGTGGCATTTTCACAGTCTCTCCTTCTGTTTTGTTTGTAGTAGAACTTTTTGTCCTTAGTGGGGGTCTTGTATTGCCCTTTTGATGCAATGCCTCTTGCGGTTAGCCCAATTGGTTGTGTCAAGTTCGGTCTCATGTCCACTGGTTTCTTTATCAGTAGTCTGCCATCTCGCAGTCCAAGACAGCCACTCAGTGTGCTTGCATTTGTACCTTGCACAGCCCCACATTGACCCCGGAGAGACCCCTAAACAGCTGCCAATACCTCTGCAGCTTCCAAGACAATCTGTCTCCTTGTGCAGAGATGTAACCCTGCACGACAGTGACTGTCCTCCCACGCAAAGACGTGGCCCACAAGTGCAGCTCCTTCATGTCAGCATTCACGCCAGACTGCCATCCCTGCTGTCAGACTGCCGTCTCTTGGAGGACAAAACCTAACAGTCCCATCACTCGCGCCAAACACGTCCCGTCCCATCACGCCAACGTCACACTTGTCTCATCAGCCTCCGTCATGCCCGTCAGCATCCGTCTCGTCACACCCGTCACGTCAGCTTCACACGTCCCGTCACACCAGCATCACACAGCATTCGTCACCACTGTCAGCGTCCATCACACAGTATTCGTCACACGTCCCGTCACACCATCATCATAGAGGATCCCTCACACAGCATCCCACCCCCCCCCCCCCCCAACACACACACACACACAGAGACTCTGAAGAAAATGAATCCAGAATACTAAAAAATAGTGCAGAATACGTACAAGAGAGTGTGTGAACATATTGCTCTCAGCAAACCTCTCAATCTCTCACAAAAGATTGAATGTTGACAACCACACATGGCAGCCTATAAATAGGCAACAATGCAGCCAGGTCAGCGCAGGAAACTAGGGCCTAGGCCAACCTGCTGCCCAGTAGAACATAATTCACTTTGCATGAAAAGTTTATTGGAGGGAGCAAAGTTTTTTGTCCTCATTTGGCCATTGTTGGCCAAGAAAGGTTCATTTTTTGGCCATGAGAAGCATTTATAGAGGTAAGACCTTATGTACAGTTATGACATTTCCCCAAGCTCAAAGGATGTGTGCTTAGGGTCGTCACTAAAAGCGTCTTTGGGACTTGATATGGACATGCTTGAGCATCCTCAACCTGGTCCTCTTTAAACATTGCGGATAGACTGCAGAACTGGGGCATTTCATACAATGGAACACACTATTGTCAGCATCAAAACACAGCCAAAAGAATGTATGTTATTCTGCATCCTCAGTCTTGAATATTTGAACATGCTGATTCCCTTTGGCATTTTACAAATTCTCTTGCCAAATGCCATCAAAGACTGTAAATTTGGCCAGCAAATCGCCCCTTAAGGAGAAGATTTTCCTATGGAGATGGGTGCTTAGTTCTTTTTCCTTTCGGATCTATGCTTGCCATCAAAAGTGATCCTACTACTTTTCATAGATGTGACTCTTTAGTAGAACTAATTTCTTCTCAAACGTGCATTATGCTTTTATGGGAAAAGAATTTTATTTTGTGCAATGCACAGATGTTGATGTTGTTTATCATATGGTTATTATGACAGGTGTACCATGTATGGGGAGGCAGTCATTTTGCATATGTAATGCATTAAGATCCCAATCTGATCTAGCATAGGAGTTCATGAATTTCACCCTTCTATAGGTGACTCTTAGCTCATTCATGGAGTATCTTTTCCTTTCAAACTCCATTTTCCTTCTTTGGTTTCGGCAAGTTATTTTAGCCTTTTGGATATTTCCCAATCACACCAAAGCCTTAAGCTAATTTCTTCCTGGGCGTGATGCAGGACGCTTTGGATAATATGGAATCTTTGCAACTTGGTCATGTTTGAAGCCACTATATTTGATGGGTACACTTATGCTCAAGAATCTTTGCATCAATCTCTCTAGGACAGAATCGTCACTCAAGAATTGGTTAGACCCCAATATGATATTTTTAACAAGTGTTCTTGGGCTTTTTTGACTGCATTCACTTACTGTGTTCAGCCACTTTATACATTTATTAGTAATGCGAAAATATCTTCCACAAAAGAAGAGTGTATAGGAAATGCTACTTCAAATTTAATGACTAATCAATAATTACTGCCAAGTAGTTGTTAGCCCTTGTAAAATTTCCCTACAATGCTTTATTTGCCCACTCTCTCAAGTAAAGTGCACTTTTGTATTTCAGATCTATTTTTTATCCTTGGCCTCTTAATTTGCCAGGGTTATATACTCTCTTTACCTTTGTATCTCATGTTTGGTTCAGACTTCAGTTTTGGGGTTTCCCGTACAAAAATATTGAGTTTTACCAGAAAACAGGTGTACGTGTGTATGTGAGCAGGTATGTACATACGTGAGACACTATGTGAACATACTTCAGGTGTGGTTAATAAACAACAAGTTAGTTAGTGTGCATCCTGCCTATATAAACCGAAGCCTTGTACCTCCTATCTTATCCTTCCTTCTTTATTTTACCAATAAATTCCCCTCTTTGAGGCTCACATGCACTCAAGCATTTCTCGTTTTCTCCTCTCTTGAAGAAAACCCTAATTTTACCAATTTTTCTAAGACTGCAGCTCTGTTGAATGATCTACAAAGAATAATTCAAGGAACACAGGAACTGAAAAGGAGATCAGCGCATTTAAAGGACCAAGATTTACTGCAAGCATGAAAATACTTCTTATCTTGACTAACTTAAGACCTTAAAAGTGCCGTGTGAATCTTCAGGAAACTGCGTTACAATAGTTCTAAATCAGGGGTGACATATCATAGCTTTTGAAGGTTGAAAGCTACACAAAGCTGAAAATTTAGAGAGCCTATAAATATTTTACTTGCCGGAATTCTTGTTCTTATAAAATGGAAGTATTGCATTTCAGAGCAGATTTTCCTATCACAACAGGTCATCAGGGTTTAAATTAGATTCCTTACTAGGAAGACATCAAGCTAACTGATACACTTCAAGTTAAGCAGTAATTTTGAACACTAGATTTGATTAAGCTACCTCACCTAAACCTGTTCACAACAGATTGTGCCTTGAAGATCTATAGTCATACTGATCATTTAAACCTTTAAATTTGGCAACCATCTCATAGGACCTTTATTAGATCCCACTATATTACAGTCTTGCACCCAATCGACCTTAAAAAATGTTTGAAAATTGACATCATCATTTCTAGGATGTAGAGGATGTTCAAGATGGAGATGGCCACAAAATATTTGTACATTGGCTTTGTGAACTCCATCACCAAAAATGCATTACATTCATACAAGTAAGCCGTCAAAAAGATGTGCATGTTCCTTGACAGCTGTGTCATGCATGAAACTTAACCAGATCTCACAGATGTGGACTACCAAACTTGATGCAGATTGTTCCATGCATGCAACTTAACTGGATCTTGCAGATGTGGACTACCAAGATCGATGCAGATCACAGTATCTCAATGTGAGAGGCTTCTTTCAGAAGTGTAGTATAAACTAGTGAACCTATGGCTCAACGGAATAACCTCTTTTACTCAAATCACTGCGCATAGAAAGTTACTCTCTTGCTGTGTTCACAACAGCAGTGGAGATTCGATGTGCTCACGATACCAAGAGACACTCAACAGTGGAAAGTGGATGTATAACATGAGAAAAGTAGATATAAATAAAACAAGCCATAAGTACTACCACTAAACACTTTGAAATTATAGTTAAGTACCTAGGTTGAGGTCGTGCATTTGCATCAGGATGAAGCAGCCAAAGACAAAATGCAGCTTCTTTGGGCCTTTCTGAAAGCATTCGAGGTGGTAAAATCCTGTGGCGAAGATCAGACATCATCCTTAGGTACTCTTCCCAAGAGTTGTAGGAGGAGAAAAGCTGTAACAGAAACTCCCATGTGAGACCTTTCCAAGGGTGAAAAAGCAATGGTTTAAGAAGTAGCTTCAACAACATGTAGATTTCCATGAGGTTATTGTTATGACATTGCTTACGAAGAAAGCAGCTCTTATATTTCCTACTAGGAAGATAGATGAGGGATGATATTGAAGCACTCTATACAGCAGTAACTTATGCTGAGCCAAAGCAGCACGAAATAAAGAATCGAACACACCAAATCTGTTGAGCTACATCTACACACATAGTAACACGCTGACAAGCAATAAAACAATCAAGTACGCCACACCACCTCATAGTCCCACCTCGCTGCCTGGAACCTCTGCCTGTTCCTTTCAAATGCAGCCCACCTGCCCACTGCCTGTGCACCCCTGCCCGTCCCACCTCACCTGCACACCCACCCCCTGCCCTGCCCCTGTTCCCTCCCCCCCACCCCACACACGCACACAAAAGAAAAAAAGCCTGCACCCCTCCCTTCCCTGCCCCACCCACCTGCACACCTCCCTGCCCCTGCCTCAGCCCACCTGCATCAACGGCCTGCCCCCACCTGCACACCTCCCTGTCCCTGTCCACACAATAAACCACATGGCATACATTCATCTGCTCCCTCCCTCCACAGCAGCATTTCTCTGGTTTGCAGCAGCCACCCAGTAAGATCCTTGGTTGAATTCGCACAACGGAATGTTGAGCCTGTATTTTTCTATCAGTCTATGCTTTGTCGTACAGTGTTATTTGTATTTCTGTGTTAAGAGTATTTTCTTCACATGGTATCAAAACCGAGTTCTCCAAGAGAAACCTAGGGTTTGATCTGAAAGCTCTACACAAGAAGCAGAACAACAGAAGGGCAGATGACTTCGAACGCTACTTCTACACCACTTCTCACATCTGAGTTAAATCCATCAAGGAACCTGTCGCTGCTGTTTTCTCTCTCCTCACTTGCGTTTTTAGTATTTCTCGCTCCTTACCTGCGTTTTTGGTCCTTCTCTCTCCTGCACTACCATTTGCATCAAATCCAGTCTTCCTTGGCTGCGCTTGCTAGTGTTCAACATCTAGAGGCTGCCTTGCCGATTTGGAATCCGTTTAGAGTATGACACACTCTCCAGCTTATTACCCCTACCCTTATCCTTAAGATACAAGAGTTCGAGGTACAATATTCATTCACTGCATAGTGTGTTTGCTGCATGAGCATTGTATATTCAATAGTTATATCACTTCATTCATTATTTGTGTTTATTGTCTCTGAGTTACCCTAACCCTAACTGTATTTTTCTATCAATCTGTGCTTTGTCACACGATGTTATTTGTGTTTCTGTGTTAGAGTATTTTCTTCACATGGTATCAGAACTGAGTTCTCCGAGAGAAGCCTAGGCTTTGATCTGAAAGCTCCACACAAAAAGTAGGAACAACAGAAGGGCAGATAACTTCGAACGCTACTTCTGCACCACTTCTCACATCTGAGTTAAATCCATCGAGAAACGAGTCCGAGTAGACCTTACAACTTGCTTCACAAGCTCCCGACATGGTTGGACAAACATTGGACTACCATGGAGTTCCACGACCTTACGAAATCACTACAGCTGAGTACGATCTCATTTTGATGTATAGAGCCCATCACAAGATAGAAGGTAAGTCTGAATTTTACCCTTTAGATTCAGTGCACCGATCTACTGACCATGCAAGAAGTGCAGAATCTTCACTTAGGACTGGCCATCCGCAAGTAAAAACTACCATAGAGTACACTCCATTGCCTTCATACTTATTCTCTCTTATGCCAAGTATATCTACCATTTTAGATTCTATTAATGATGATTCCCCTTCTCCTATTGGTATGGATGATTTTCATGATGGACATATGCAAAACAATGTCTGGTTTATGAGTAAGGAGGACCATGGATATTTCTTTATGAACTCAAGCCTAGGTAAGCAATTGAAACAAGAAATTGTGAGTACTCCTTCCCTTTCTTTTTCTTTAAATAATTTTTGTTTTCACAAAGTCAAACTGAAGTGGGTGTATCTTCATCATCATCATTTCAATTTAATGCATTTAATGGACAAAAGAAACCCACATTATTTTCCACATCTACACCTATCACAAATCCATTTAATCTCCCTCCCATCCCACCATCTTATTCTATTGCCACATCCTTTCAACCTCCATTAACTGCACTGCATGTAGCATCTCATGTAGGATCACATGTATTTTCATTCACCACATTGGGGGTTTCTTCAAACTTAGGCACAACCATTAGGACCTCATCTCTTCCTCAAGGTGGTGTTCCACTTTTTTCTCACACACTTTCGGGATCATTGCAGCCTAGGTATTTCCCCCAATCTATCCCAAGTGTGGATCAGTTGGTGCCACAATTTGCCTCCATGGCATTACCTGGTGGACTCTCTGGTCATTATATTGTGTCCTAGCCGACATTTGGACAAGGCTTACGTATCCCAATGCCTCCACCTCCACTCGCACCTTATGAAAACATCCATGTTCCATTGCCTCCACATCAATCCGCACTCATTGGACACTCACAACATATTTCTATCTACCCACCTCTTTGTTGGAAAATGGCAGCCCGCTATGGAAAGAGAGAGGAGAGACAATTACAGCAAGAGAGTGAGCTTAAGCTAGAATGAAAGATAGAGTGAAAGTACAACTTACGTTTAGGTCAAGGGTTGACCTAACCAGCCTTCCACCAACTAACTAGACTTAGGTTTATTTTACTCTAGAGCCGTGTCACTACTTTAAGTTTCTAAGACACTAGGTGTACACACCTTACATTGACACTTTAATAAGTGTCTACACCACACAAATTACATTGGGCATTGCCCATAGAATCAACAAATTCTAACATCCCCTTGCAGTGACAATGTGATGAAGTACAAGAATAATCAATCACCAAAGGGTAACAAGTTTAAGGACTTTCGAAAAGCCTCAAACTTCTCATGTGGTAGTGCCTTGGTGAAAATGTCTTCAACATTTTTCTATGTGGATACATACATCAAGCTGATCTCTCCTGCATAGCATCTCTCTCTGACATAATGGTAATGCACCTCTATGTGTTTCGTGCAAGCATGAAACACAGGATTTCATGCTACTGCAACAGCACTCTGACTATCAAAAAGAATGGGTGTAGAACCCTCCAATGGTAAATGTAGATCAGCCAACAATCTGCGCAACCATACACATTCCACTGTTGCCGTGAAGGCTGCCCTATACTCAGCCTCACAAGACGAGGTAGCCACTATAGACTGTTTCTTGCTTAGCCATGAAATGCATGAATGGCCTAGAAAGAAACAGTGCCCACTAGTAGACTGCCTAGTGTCTGCATCACTAGCCCAATCTGAATCACTGTAAGCTTGTAAGTGCAAGTCTTCCCCCTTAGGAAATAATAATGCATGTGACTGGGTACCTTGCAAATATCTAAAGATCCGCTTAACACCTTGCCAATGTATGGTCCGTGGGCTATACATATACATGCTCACCTGAGATACTGCATATTGAATGTCAAGGAGTGTGTTGCAAAGATAAATAAGACAGCCAACAGCCGAGCTGTAAATTGCAACATCAGACATCTCTTCACCATCATGCATAGACAGCTTTAAGCGTAGCTCCATAGGAGTGCACATAGTTTTGCAATCTTGCATACTAAACCTATGTAACATCTTATCCACATATTGTGACTGTGACATGATGATACCATGCTGATTTTGGGTGAATTGAATCCCCAAATAATAGTGTAGGCAACCCGTATCTGACATAGCAAATGCATGTTTCAATTCAGCCTTAAGATCTGCAACTTTTTCTTCTGTAGGTCTAGTGAGCAGCATGTCATCTACATAAAGAATGATAATCAACAAGTCCCCCCCCCCCCTCATTCTTAATGTATAGAGTGGGAGCAATTGGACTATTTTTGAATCCTTTGCTAGCCAAATAAGCATCAATTTTGGAGTACTATGCACGAGGAGCCTGTTTGAGACCATAAAGAGCTTTATGCAGCTTGCATACCATGTGCTCTTTCCCTTTAACCACAAACGCTGGAGGTTGTGACACATAAACATCCTCATGCAAATCCCCATTCAAGAATGTTGTCTTAATGTCCAACTAATGTACTTTCCATCCATAATTTGCAGCCATAGCAATCACACATCTCACCCTACTCATACGGAATGTAAAAGAAAAAGTTTCTTCATACTCTATGCCCTTCTTCCGTGCATAGCCTTTTGCTACCCACCATGCTTTGTACCTATCAATTGTACCATCAACCTTGCGTTTGAGTTTAAAAACCCATTTTGTGCCAATGGCCTTCTTGCCAGGTGGTAAATCCACAAGATCCCATGTAGAGTTAGTGGCAATAGAGTCTAACTCATCCTACATGGCCTGCATCCAATGTACATCTTGCTGGGCTTCGTCCAAGGAAATAGGCTCATCGTTATCCAATAGTGAACTCATAAACACATGCTCATCACAATCATCTACTTCCGTAAAATCAATCAAATGTGCCCCCCTGCATCATTTGCTGCATTTCTGGCAGCCATTCTAGTGCGTTGAGGTATAGGAGCATCCATTTTACTCTCTTGGAGAGTCTGTAACAACCATCTTGGGACTGTTTTGGCTGCATTTACAGCAGCCCTTTCATGTTGTACTGCTTCTTCCACTGCATGTGGCAAACCATCATCAATACCCTGTTGTTTGGGAGCATATGGTGCAGCAACAGCTTGCTGTATTAAGTGGATTTACAGCAGGCACAAGCTCCAAAGTAAGTGGCAAAAGACCCTCAAAGACATCACCAATGTCATGGGTGGCTGGCATTTGAAACTGATCATGTGAAAATGTAGCATTTTCAGCAAATAGGACATCCCTACTGACAAAGACTTTCTTCGTGCTTGGATCATACAAGTGATAGCCCTTGCCCTCCAAACTGTAGCCAATAAATATGCATTTTACAGCCTTGTCATCAAGCTTCCCACGAAGCTCTTTTGGAACAAGGGGCAGCAACAGTAGCAACACCAATACCACCACTACCAGCAACCTATCCTCAAGCGTTATGTTGAGGTGTCTGAGGTGCAAGACCTCTTGGTTGCTGCAAATCACCTGTAACATAGTCCCATAAGTCCTTTGCCACAAGAAGGTTACGGACCATAAAACTCCACAGTGGGTAGTTTCAACCATCAAGTTTGTCCTCCTGAGTGAGGATACCAAGGATGTTGCTTTGATCATTATTCCCCAGACATGCCATACTGTCAATGACAGATAAAATCTACAGTCAAATACTTCAATACTGAAGTATAGAGTATACTCCTTAGAGTACCAGAATCCCCCATGGGATTAAAAAACAAGTACCAAACTGTCACACAAATGCCAAAGTGTGCACAATGCCACCCAAATTAGCACTCAGCCAGTAAATTACAACACTATACAGCTGTGACACACCCGCCTCGAAATGTGTACCCACAAAAGTACAAAATACAGCAACTTAATGATGATTCTTACCAAATTTTATTGAATTTTCCCAAAATTCTATGTCCAATTTGACTGTAACAGCAATTAAATGTTGTTGTACTACTTGTTGCTTGCCTTGGAGTGAGTGTCAAGCAAAGGCCCCAGATTTCTTTCTAAAATTTCAAAGAAATCAAAGAAATTTGTACATTACACCTGGAATTTCTGCAAAAATATCACCGCGGGATACGTGTCAGCAGTAAACAGCAGCTGAAATCTGCCTCGTGATGAGTGTTGGAACCAAAAAACTGAAAAGCCCCAAATTTTCTTGAGCCAATGTGGAAGAAATTGCGCAATGTCTATGAGTTTGGTAACAATTTGTGCAAAGGGCCTCCAATTGGGCAAAAGCCCCAAATTTTTGGTGGAAATGTCCAAGAAATTGAGAAATTTCTTCGAATTGGTTGTAAATTTGAACTTTGAGAGCAAAAATTTGCAAAAGCCCCAAATTTTTGGGCAACACGAGCTGAGATTCGAGAAGAGATGGCTCAATTAGACTGGAAATTCCAGAAATTTCGAGAAAACCCCAAATCTAAAAATTAGGGCTTCGAGACTTTTTAGGGTTTGCAGAAATTGGCGGGCAGGACTGAGAAAATGGTGGATAGAGCTAAGAAAATGGCAGGTAGGGCTGAAAACAGCAGCAGCTCTTCCAACACAGCAGCTCCTCGGGCTGCGTGCAAGGCTGCATGTGGGACTGCATGCAGGACTGTGCACAAGCTGAAAGCAGCAGATCTGGAGCAGATGACTGAGCTGGACAGAACTAGAGCAAATGGACAGATTTGGAGCTGATGGTTGAATTGGATAGATCTGGAGTAGACAAGAGATGGCTCGACTACAGCTCCTCCTCCACTTCAGCAACACTTCACAGCAGCTGAAAACTCTTCCTCGAGCTGAGAACCAAGCTGGCATCAGTAGGACCTTGGGCGGAATGGCACCAGGTGACGCTGGCTGAACGGAATCCGCGCGTACGAGCTGCTTTGATACCAAATGTTGGAAAATGGCAGCCAGCTATGGAGAGAGAGAGGAGAGACAATTACAGCAAGAGAGCGAGCTGAAGCAAAAAGAGAAGAGTCTACTTGCTAGAATGAAAGATAGAGTGAAATTACAACTCATGTTTAGGTCAAGAATTGACCTAACCAACCTTCCACCGACTAACTAGAATTAGGTTTATTTTACTCTAGAGCCTAGTCTCACTACTTTAAGTTTCTAAGACACTAGGTATACACACCTTGCATTGACACTTTAATAAGTGTCCACACCACACAAATTACATTGGGCGTTGCCCATAGAATCGGCAAATTCTAACACTCTTCCCCCTCCTTATCACACACCTCCACCACCACCATCTTATCCTCCACATCCATCTTACCCCACATTCTCGCTGCCTCAGCATCAATTGGCACTTATTGGACACTCACACCCTATTTCTGCCTACCCACCTATTCCCCCTCCTCCTTATTAGACACCTCCACCACCACTACTACCATCTTATCCTCCACATCCATCTTACCCCACATTCCCGATACCTCATGGTTCTCCCTCATCTTCCGCCAAGCATGCATTCAACAATAAGACTCGTTTCAACGGGTCAAACTTTACAACTTGGTTGAACTTGATGAGACATGTCCTTGACTCTAGAACCTATGGGATCTTGTGCATAGGTTGGAACCCCAACCCGATCCTGCACTTCTCCCATACGAGGTCGTCTGCTCATGGAAGGCTAGGAATGCATCTGCTATTGTCGAGCTGATACAGGGCTTATTGCCTGAGTTTTAGTCTCAGCTTTAACATTTTGAATTAGCATCAGAGCGATGGGCACACTTGACTGACTGCTATGCGGCTCAGGATAAGACCCATCGAATAAATCTTGACCATGAGCTTCAAAACTTCAAAATCTTTGACTAGGATAACTTGAAAGTCAAGTTGGCTGAGTATCGATGTCTCCTTGCCGAATTCTCCACTACAAGGACTCCTAAGTCCTTTGAAGATCAGGTCACATTGTTTCTTAACAAGCTGCCACGTAAATATTTCAATTTTATGCAGCAAGTGGTTTCTTTGCCCAGTTTACCCACATTCTATGAATTTGAGTATCAGCAATTGCGATATGCACGGCTGTTCGATCAATTTCATATGAATAATCCCTCAGAGGGGGCTCTTGTTGCTCATTCTCAAAAGGGGCAGCAAGGGAAGGGTAAACAAATCAAACTTCAAATCAAAATCTAAATCAAAAACAAGCAAGGGAATCACAAGGAAACTCCCAATCTCAACTCAAACCCAGGTAGCAGAATGTACCTAAAAAGAATAGGTATTGTCAACATTGTCAAAAGGCTGGTCATTTTGACGACGAGTGTTGATCAAAGGCAAGAGGCACAATACCAAAACCCAAGTCAACAACCCCACCCCTCAATCGGGCAACACCCCTCAAGGGAGGCAAGGTGATAGCAAGGGGCAATGGAAAGATTAGACTCAACTGCCACTCGTCAGTCATCTCAGTCGACAACATTCTCAACTCCAGAGGGCTTATCTGACTAGTCTGCAAAGGCCCACATCGTCTCCATAGAGACATTCGATACGAGTCTCATCCACATCTGTGAGCTGCCTCCTAACGTGGTTACCGCAGAGGCCCACCCATCACAACCGAGCACATTAACACTTGTTTGAATTGTGGACAGTGGAGCTACACTTCACATGACTCCTATACACGACATCTTCTGTACCCGAGCCCTTGCAGTCGAGCAGGTCTACATAGGAAACAACTCCTCGGTCAATATCCAAGCTCAAGATTGCATCAATTTTGCCACTAACAAGGATCCGAATTTGACTTCATTGGACAATGTATACCATGTCCCTTAGCTTGGGGTGAACTTGTTATCTGTTCAACAACTTTGCCGGGGCGAGCAGTTTTCTTTACAACGACCATAGTCGAGGTTCGACTCTCATACTGGTTTATGATTGCTCGCAGTGAGACAGCCTAATGACCTATACCACATGGCCCATTTTCTTTCCCAGCCGACAATCGAGTTCTCCATGTTCCATCGCTTCCAGGCATTAGCTACATCTCGGGAGCCTACAAACAATGAGCGTTTTTGGCATTTCCACCTAGGGCATCTTGGCGATGACTCTCTTTATGAGTTGTCTCACCATGAGATGGTTGAGAGCCTTCCTCGCTGAAGCTAGCTCAAAATGTTAGCTCAAGAAGCAACACCGTACCCCATTCCCTCAACAATCTACACATAGAGCTGAGGCGCCTCTTAGATTGATTCAAATTGATCTTTGTGGACCAACATCCACTGCCACCTTGAATGGAGTGTTGTACTTCTTTTTCATAGTAGATGATCATTCGAGATACATGTGGGTGTACTTCCTCAAGCATAAGTCCGATGCTTTCACATATTTCTCTGCTTGTTTATTGTAGGTTCATAACCAAATGAGTCATTGTATTGGTTGCATAAGGAGTGATAAAGGTGGTGAGTTCGTTGCGATGTACATCCTCAACCAGTGTCCAACTACGGCTCTTCCTTAGAAGACCCGTATGAGGCATTCTTTGGCTCTCAGCCTGCCATATCCCACTTCAGACATGTGCATATCTATAGGTCTGCTATAGGAAAACTTCTTTGGTTAATTCATACTACGCCAAACTTAGCTTGCTCAATCAATATTTCACAGCACCTAGTATATCACATTGGATTGCATGTCTTCGTGTGTTGCATTATTTACAATAAACTTATTCTTATGGCCTCACTTATGGTTCTGATTTATGTTTGCAAGGGTACACTGATTTTGATTGGGCAAGAGATCCTGACACCTAGCATTCCCATGGCAGCTACCTCTTTACCTTGGACACAACTCCCATTTCTTGGTCCAACCATAAACAAGAGACGGTGGCGGCTTCCACGGCCGAGGTTGAGAATAGCGCTCTCTTTGATGGCACCACCAAGGCAATCTACCTGAGGAGCTTACTGGCGGCGCTTCACTTCCCTTGTGACTCTCCTACCGTTGTCTACTACGATAACTAGAGTGTCATTGCCCTTGCAAGCAATCCAATCATCACACCACTGACGCAGTTTATGGGAGTCCACTTCCACTTTTCCATAGTGCAAGTTGAGCTAGGCACTATCCACCTAGAGTTTGTGCCTTCATCAAACAATTTTACAAACATTTTGACCAAAGGGGTCAACCAGCCGGTTCTTTAGTACCTTCTACCCAAGATCAGCTTGGGTACACCCTCCTCTACTTCTTCAAATTCACAGGGAGGAGGTGCTTCCCTCTTGCTTTTCCTTCCAGTTTGAGAAAAGGTGGCTACTTCTCTTAATAGTGATAGTGATGATGCTTACCGTTTTTAAACATTCATTCATTCATTCATTCTTTTATATTGTACTTATGGACATTTGTAACTTCATCTGCACTGTCAGGATGACATGATTATAAAAGGACACTTAGACACGTGAACAATTCCCCTGCGAGGGCGATCCAAGTAGCACTCTTACATTGCATTTTACGTAAGCATGACATCTTGCATCTCCCTTTGTATTATTACCCGATGTTATGGCTACTTTGGGATGGGACGCCTTGGGAAAAAAGATAAAGAAAAACGGGCTTGGTTGGCCTGCTTCTTGTGGCGCCATTGCTAGGCCTAAGAGGGGATGTTGAGCTAAAAATGCATTAGCTTCACTTTAACAGCCCCAAAACATGCTTAATTAAGAAAGAAACCTTGTTTATTTAAAATGAAATGCCTTCCTAAAGAGTGTATGTATCCCATAAGCACAAGCCCACTTGGGAGGGCACAAACTTTCTATAAATAGGTATGCTGCTCTCCATTCAACCCTAATCTCGTTTTTGCAAGTTTCAGATATTTTCAGCTTGCTGCCCACACCTGTTTGCAGAGGACATCGCAGTCCAAGCTGTCCATTGCAGTCTTCACTCATCTGGCGCCTGTTTCCAGCCCTCTGTCTCAACAGTTTGTTGCTGTTTCCAGCCAGGCAACTACTCTTGTCCGTCATCCAGCTGTCATAAAGCCTGCCACATCAACATACTACTGTGTTTGCAGGCCCCAACTGCCCCCTACAAATCTTCTCTCCTCCAACTGTCGCCATCATCTCCTCAGCCTATTGCTGCTGTTTTCTCTCTCTTGCAGCCTACATTTGCTGTTTTCTCTCTCCTCACCTGTGTTTTTAGCCTTTCTCTCTCTTCACTGCCATCTGCATCAAATCCAACCTTCCTTGACTGCGTTTGCCGATGTTCAACATCCAAAGGTTGCCTCACTACGATTCAGGATCCGTTCAAAGTACGATACACTCTCCAGCTCATTACCCCTACCTTGATCCTTGAGATACAGAAGTTCGAGATACATTATTCATTCACTGCTTAGTGTGTTTGCTGCATGAGCATTGTATATTCAATAGTTATATCACTTCATTCATTCTCTGTATTCATTGTCTCTGAGTTACCCTAACCTTAACTATATTCTTCTATCAATCTATGCTTTGTCGTACAGTGTTATATATGTTTCCATCAGCCATTTTTATTGGAGTGCTTTGATACAACCAACAAGTGTTGGACTGCATCCGCTCCCTCATCATAGCCAAGATGGGACGTTCGCTCCTTTCCCCATTCAATGAGAAGGCGCTTTTCCAAGCATTCTAGTCATAGAATGGGCAAAAATGCCCTACAGAGGAACGGTTGTCCAAGGCCTTCTTCTTCACCTATTGGGAGGAGGTGAAGGATCCCCTACTTGAAGGGGGTGTGCCTGGCAAGAGAGTTGTGTGTATAGCAATAGAGAGTGCAAAGAGAGTAAAAACATGAGTAGGGTGTGTACCAATGTGGTACACACAAAGAATAAAAGAATGTATTTATACTTAGGGCACGGTACACTTACATAAGTAAGGGTGTGTTCTACCAATGAGAAATGCCATGTTGTTCCAAGAACCCAATAAACTGTCCCTATCTAAATGCCCATTTGATTTGGACAAACCATAGAGAGAATCATAGGATAGGAGAAACCAGCATTCCTTCTCCGAAAAGGGTGGTAATGACCTGATTAAGCACTAAATACAACAAGCATAAAATTCACATAAACTAAAATCAAAATTTTAGTGGCCCTTGTCCTTGCCCAAAAATTTGTATGTGCCTATCCACAATTAAATTGGCTAGACGAATTTGATTCCCAAGTAGTCCTACATATTAAATTGACCCCTAAACTAGCATTAACTAATTAATTAATGCCTAGTTTCTAGCATCACCACTAACACTTATTGGCCAATTGAATGCCTTGACCCAACTTGCACACGAGATACGACACAAGCCACATTCATGAATATAAGGGGACTAGACATCACACTCACCTCTCAACCATAGACCCAAACGGGCTCATCCTCTAACCTAGAAGCTAGCAACACTCCACGTCACAACCACATCCCAAGGGTCGGCGTCCCATAACACCGACCCACGCCATCCCCATGTACGGATGTGTCAACCAACGGACCAATAATCCAAGAGTGGTGATCACACAATGAATGTGCACAATAGGGCCTTGAGGCTTGAGTCCTATAAATAGGACTTGGCCGTCCTAACCCTGAAGTGTCCCTACTACATATGCACTAAGTCACTTTATAGCCATTGTGACCAATGTGACTATAAAACTTGTATATTGTCTTTTAAACCTGATGGTCATTATCATGGATCAAGGGCCATTTATGTCATAAGTGGATGCTATAAGAGTGCGCAACAAAAGAGAAACATGAACACAGAGAAAAGCAGAAAGAGAGAGAGAGAGAGAGAGGGGAAGCAGAAGATGAGGGAAGAATATTGCACTGACCCAAGAAGAATGCTGATACAATGATGATGGACTGATCAGTCCCTACACACAGCCCATAGCGTCAATGATGGCACCAAATCAGGCTAATGACAAGGGCCGCCCCAGAAATGGAGGAAGATGATGGAGTCGGAGTGTGCACCTACCAAAAATAAGGAAGATGACCTAATGATAATGAAGTGTCAAAAGTGACAGGCTATACATAGCCAATAATCCCCAAATCTGGACAACCTGGCCAAGAAGGATGCCAAAAAGCTGACTGACCATCATTTAATGCTGGTCGTGCTCGTAAAAATGCCAAAAAAATATAGGTGACAGAAAAAATCCCAAAAGGCATGGACAATGCCCAACGGGCAAGGAAAGCCCAGGAAATGCAAAAACTACACCAAAAATTACACTAGAACCTGATAACCGAAGGAAATGCATGGAAATGCACACAAATGGCCACTCTAGAATGAGCAGCCTCCCCCATCAAAACACATGAGAGACTTGTCAGAGCTCCAAAGGTCCTCGTCTAACTCAGACTGAGGCTCATAGGCAGGAGATGACAAGGCACGACAAACATGATTGCTAGCACCCCCTCTCAGATTCTGGATGTGACGGAAGGCCAAGGAGGAAACAGATCCTAGGGTAGCAAGAGGAATGCCAATGTCAATGAAGTCCCTCGATGAAGACTACCGATAAAGAAGCTCCTCACGATCCTAGGATACCCCCTCTGAAGCACTAGGGGCCACGAAATCCACAACTGCATCACCGAGATTGTCCCCCTCGAGGAGTGATGAAGGGTACAAGGGAACTGTAACCAGCCTTGCTCCTTGGATAGGGTGGTAAATAACCTGATTAAGCACTATTTATACCAATTAACAAATTCACAAAACTGAAAAGTACACTTTACCATATAATCTTGGACATTAGACACCCTATTGGTCCCAAAATTGGTTCCCCTTTCAGTCTTTATTTAACTTAGTTGAAGAAAAAGTTGATGTACAATGGGATTCTCCCAATCCATTTTGGTATTCCAACTCCCCTTGCTGTTCAAAATGACCAGCAAGTCTTTAATCTGATTTGCCCTCTAATTCGAGCAATCAATTGGCCTTCACCCGCTTTGATGGAGATGGAAAATGCCCCAAATTCAATTATTTGTTGGTCCCTCCACTTGAATAGGCTAAAAACAACTTCAGCCCTGTTGAATCCAAGTCTTGGAGCTTCCAATTTTTTTGCGTGCTTCCCGAGGCTGCTACTAAACCCTAATTTCTACTGCAGATTAGGATTTACAGCAGAGAAATCTGAAATGCCTCAAACTCTAGTGATCTCAATGTTGCAATCTTTGGAGCAAAGCTATAGAAAGGCTAGGAGATGAGAGAGAATGCTGAGGAGAGAGAAAATTCAGACTTTCTTCGCAAAGAACTGAAGGAAATCTATCATTTACTGCCGATGCCTTGTCTCAACAGCTTGTAGATGCAAAGAACTGAAGAAAATCAACCATTTACTATTGTTGCCCTGACTCAACAGCCTGTAGATGATGTCACCTGCTATTGATTGGTCTTCTCCTGCCCCTGGCTGCCTCAAAAGGTCCTCCAATGGCTACAAATCATACCAGCAGCATCTCCTCCCTCTCTCTTGCAGGCTGAATACACTAAAAATGCCTCTTTCCAACCTCTAAAGACGTTTTTAGGTCTTACATAGGCATTTTTGACAAGTGGCAACCTTCCCAAATGGTTTTTCCAGCATTATGCATAATTAAATGTTAATTTTCAATCTTTAAATACTGAAAATTAATCTAATAATTATTTCAATGCTCTAAAAAATCATCTGACTGGCCAATAATTAAATTGGCTAGGCAACTTCCATTCTTGAGTATCTCTGCACCATCTTTGACCATCAGATCGGCGTTAGGTACCATTAAACGCCACTTCCCTAGTGTCACCACAACTGACACTTATGGCCAAATGAAAGACCTAGGCCAACACCTGGCACCAGATACCACCAAGTACATGTGCAACATAACTTATAGCAACTTTTGTCTTTGACATCTCGTGATTTCCCGAGCTCGTAAATTTACTCTAACCCCAGTTACACCTCATATGTGCAACATTTAATTAACTATGTGATTAAAAATTAATCCACATGTTAAGTGAGGTTTCAAAAATACATGTCCTTATGACAAGAACCATTGGAGGAGGGGGTGGGGGATAAAAGGAGCCTATGGAATAGATGGTGCATAAGTGGAAATGGGTGTAGCAATAGACAACTGCCTTGGAGGACCCCGCATAAGAGAAGGAAAGCAAGCTTTCTTGCCAACCTATCGCAATAACAACCCCTGTAGAAGAATTCTCAAGACAAACAACTTGCTCGATGAAGATAACTCGAGTATCAAGCCTAGTAAGGCCATAAGCTCAGAGGAGTGGAAAGCCTAAAGGGCCTATGAAAGGAAGCTCCAAGCGCAGTCGAGAAACAAAGGCAAAGAGCCAACACCACTAATAGGCACCAATACAATGTCACCAATAGAGACTGAACCCTCAGGACGTAAATCAAGCAACAAATCACCTAGGGGAGTCATATGACAAGAAGCTCCACTATCAACCAACCACAGCCACTCAGAAGACAAAGCAACCACTGAAGAAGGCTCTATTGAGCTAAAAATGCATTAGCCTTGTTGTGCTAAGAATTGCTCTTAGCCACTTAAACAGCCCCAAAACATGCTTATTTTGGGCTTATTTTAGCCAAAACCCTAAAACGGGGAGCGGATCAAGAGAGTTAAGTCGGAGAGGATCTAGAACCCTAATTTTCTATAAATTGACAGCCAGCCCTCCATTCTTCCCTAAATCTCGTATTTGCAAGTTTCAAGTGTTATCAGCTTGCTGCCCACACCCCATTCGCAGAGGACATCTCAGCCCTTGCTGTCCATCATTGTTCCCTACAATCTGGCGCCTGTTTCCAGCCCTCCACACGCTGATTACTGCTGTTTCTGCCTAGCGACTGACTGCTGATCATCTACATTGCTGTTGTACAGCTTGCCACGTCAGCAAACTGCTGCGTTTGCAGGCCCCAGCTGCCGCCCTGACAGTTTTCTCTCTCCTGCTGCAGTCGCTGCATTTTTTCTCTCTCCTGCAGGATGTCCTACCTGCATTTTGTCTTTCTCTCTCCTGCAGGCTGTCCTGCCTGCGTTTTTAGTCTTTTTCTCACCTGCTGCCTATGTTTTTAGTCTCTCTCTCCTCACTGCTGTCTGCATCAGATCCAGCTTCTCACTGCTGCGTTTCCTGGTGTTCGACATCTGGAGGCTGCCTTGATACGATTCGGGATCCGTTCGGAGTACGACACACTCTCCTCCTCATTACCCCTACCCTGATCCTTGAGATACAAGAGTTCGAGGTTCAGTATCATTCACTGCACAGTGTGTTTGCTCCATGAGCATCGTATTATTAGTAGTCATATCATTTCATTTATTAACTGTGTTCATTGTCTCTGAGTTACCCCAACTGTGTTCTTTTGTCAGTCTGTGCTTTGTCGTACGATTTCTGTTTATGCTTCTATGTTAGGGTATTTTCTTTACAAGCCTGACTTAAACAACCCCAAAACACGCCTAATTAATGAAGAAAACCTATTATTTCAAAAAGAAATGTGATCCTAGAGAGTTGTGTCCCACATGCAAAACCCTAATTTGGATGCCCCAAACTTTTTAGAAATAGGTATGCAACCCACCACTTCTCCTTAATCTCGTTTTTGCGGGTTTTGAGGAGCCGTATACTACCCACACCCCATTTGCAGAGGACATCACGGTCAGAGCTTCCACCAACCACCATCAACTGCCATCTGGCGCCTGATTCCAACCTTCCTCCCCTATGTGCAATTGTCGTCGGGTCCTAGGATCTTGTCTACAATTTGGTGTTGTTGCCATCAGCTAGAAACTATCGCCCTGATCTTCTCTCTCCTCTGAATGCTGCGTTTGCAGTTTCTCATTGCCACCCTAACATTCTCTCACCTCTATCATCTGCACCTAACAACTACCATTCAAATTTTCTCTCTCCTCAAGTACCTACATTTTTAGTCTTTCTCCCTCCTACACTGCCAATCTGCACCAAATCCAGCCTTCCTTGGCTGTGTTTGCTGGTATTTGACACTCCGAGACTGCCTTTACTACGATTTGGGATCCATTCCGAGTACAACACACTCAACAGCTCATAATCTCTGCCTTAATCCTAGAGATACAAGAGTTCGAGGTTCATATTCATCATGGCATAATGTGTTTGCTGCATGAGCATTGTATATTCATTATTCATTCACTTTATTATTCATTGTGTTCATTGTCTCTGAGTTATCCTAGCTCTAACTCTAATTGTGTTCTAAGTTTATCAGTCTGTGCTTTATCGTACGATTGGTTTTGTGCTTTTTGTGTTTAGAGCATTTCTTCACATGGTATTAGAGCTAGGTACTCTTTGAGCAACCGTGGTCTTTGATCGGAAAGCTCATTCACAAAAGCAAGAACAATAGAAGGGTCAAATGACTTCGAACACATTCACAATACCGCTCTAATCTCCACAGCCAAGCATGGACAAAAACGATCAGGAATGGGCCTCCCAGCTTGCTATTGCCCAATCTGGCATGGGTGAGGAACCATTGGACTACCATGGAGTAAAGGTTAAAGGTAAACCTGAGTTTTCTCCTTTAGATTCGGTACACAAAACTAATGATCTTGCACGACCTTCAAAATCTCCGCTACGGACCAACCATCCACAAGTGGAACTTGGCTTGGATTACCCATCACTGCCACAATACTTCCTTTCTCCAATGCCAAGTAAGAACCCTATTATTTCAAATTCTATGCCAACTGTTTTTGTATTTTATATTGGATCGAGAGATGCTCATCAAGAAGAGACTCTTCAAAACAAGCTTTGGTTTGTGCGCAATGAGGAAGACATGTATTTCTTCATGAACTCAAAACTAGATAAGAAGCTAAAAGAAAAACTTGTAAGTATTCCTACCCTTCCTTTTCCTTCAAATAATTTTATTTCTCGTGGTCAATATGGAGTAGATGCATCTTTATCTAATGCATTTAATAGACAAAAGGAACCTACGATGTTTCCCACAACATCCATCACAAATCCATTTGGGCTCCCACCCATCCCTGCCTGATCATCCGCTACACCTTCCTTTCTGCCTCCACTAAGTGCACCACATTATCCACCACACACCACACCACGGGGTCCTGCATATTTTGGCACAGTCTTTAGGACCTCTATATACCCATTTTCAGATGGTGTACATGTGACGGAGGCTCGACTCGACCTCCCACACAAATTTTCGGGCCACCCCTCTAGGAGTACATACCAAACATACTTGAGTGCGGATCGTTTGGTATCGACTCGAGTGTGGATCATTTAGTATCGCAGTTTGCCTCTATGGCATTAACTAGTGGACCATCCGATCATTTTGTAGTGCCCCTGAACAACGCTATCATGTCCCAATGCCTCCACCTACACCTACAGTATCATAGGGACCTATGTCCATTTCGGTACCCTCCGGTAGCAATCAGCACTCATTGGACATTGACGACCTATTTTTGTCTATCCATCTTTACCCCCTCCCACTTCTTATCCACCACCACCACCACAATCTTATCCCATCTATCCATCGTCACAAACAGCTCATGGTTCTAATTCCTCATCCGCCAAGCATGCATTTAATGACAAGACTCGTTCAAAGGGTCAAACTACACCACTTGGTCAAATTTGATGAGGCATGTCTTAAACTCTTAGAACCTATGGGTTTTAGTACACGGGTTAAAACCCCGCCTTGATCTTGCTCTTATTCCATACAAGTTTGCCCGCTCATGGAAGGCTTGTAACGTCTCCACTATTGTCGAGCTTATGTAAGGTTTGTTGCTTGAGTCTCACTCTCAACTTCAACATTGCGACTTAGCATTCAAGCATTGGATACAGTTGACTGACCACTATGCAGCTCGGGATAGGACCCCTTGCATCAGTTTGGATCATGAGCTCCAAAATTTCAAAATCACAGACAAGGATGACTTGAAAGTCAAGTTGGCTGAGGATAGACATCTCCTCGCCAAGTTCTCAACCACTAGGGCTCCTAAGTCCTCTAACAATTAGGTTACCCAGTTCCCTAATAAGCTACCAAAATATTTTCCTTTTGTGCAGCAAGTGATTCCACAACCTCAAATGCCCACCTTTTATGAGTTTGAGTGTCAACTATTGCATTACGCACAGTTGTTCGAACAATTTCATAACACATCCTCAACAGAGGGGGCTCTTGTTGCATCTTCTCAAAGGAAGCAACAAGACAAGGGCACACAAAACTCAAATCAAAATCAAAATCAAAATAGGACTACTGAATCCCAAGAAAACACTCAATTTTCTCTTAAACCTAGATGGCAAAATGTACCTAAGAAGAATAGGTATTGTCGACATTGTCAAAAGACTGGCCATTATGACAAGTGTCAATCTAAGGCAAGAGGCACACAACCAAAATCCAAGACTCAAATCCCCACATCCCAATCAGCTAACCCCCAACAAGGAAAGCAGGGTAGTGGCAACCCTCAACAAGGGCAATGGAGAGGCCAAACCTAGACTGCCACCGTTCCATCATCACAATCGGTGAAGTACTCAACTCCAGAGGATTAGGCTGATGCTTTTACTTATTTCACTGTTTGAGTACTACTAGTTCATAACCAAACTAGACGTCGTGTGGCTACTATGAAGAATGATTATGGTGGCAATTCTACCTCCCACGAGTTCTCTAAGCTTCTACAAGAGCATATCATCTCACGCCAACTCTTCTCTACCAACTCTCCAGCACAAAATAGAGTCGTAGAGTGTAGGAACCGGACAGTCCTCAATATAGCATGCTTTATGCTATTCAAAAACAAAGATCCCCGAGCACCTTTGGGTCGAGGTTGTTAATACTTCATTATTGACACCCGCATTCTCATGGTGGCTACCTCTACACCTTGGGAACGGTACCCATCTCTTGGGCCAGCCATAAGCACGAGACAGTGGCAGCTTCCACGGCATAGATAGAGTTTCCATGGTACTATGGAGGCCATCTATCTGAGGAACTTGCTAGCTGCATTACAATTTCCTTGCATGTTGCCTACAAGTGACTACTGCGGCAACTAGAGTGTCATTGCCCTTGTAGGCAATCCTATCATCACCCCTCGAACATGGCATGTGGCAGTTCATTACCATTTCGCCAAAGAACAAGTTGAGCTAGGCACCGTTCGCCTTGAGTTAGTGCTGTCAAGCAATGATTTTGCTGATATTTTGACCAAGGCGATCAACCGGCCGATTCTCCAATATCTTCTACCACGAATCGGCTTGGGTACACCCTCCTCTACTTCTTCAGATTGACGGGGAGAGGCTGCTTCCCTCTTACTTCTCCTTCAGGTTTGAAGGGGGATAGTTTCCTTCTCTTGATAGTGACAATGATGATGTTTACAGCTATATCTTCTACCACGAATCGGCTTGGATACACCCTCCTCTACTTCTTCAGATTGACGGGGAGAGGCTGCTTCCCTCTTACTTCTCCTTCAGGTTTGAGAGGGGATAGTTTCCTTCTCTTGATAATGACAATGATGATGTTTACAGCTTTTTACTTTCAAACATTTATTTATTATGTATTATGTATTTTGGACATTTGTACCTTCATCCACACTATCAAGATGACATGATTGTAAAAGGACCCTTGGACAAGTGAACAAGTCCCTTGCGAGGGCATTGTCCATGTGGCACCATTACATCACATTTTGCATGAGCATGAATATTTGCATCCTCCTTTGCATTACCCCATGCATTGGCATTCTATTCATGTAAACATGCATCTGTGCGCATTTATCCCTTTTCAATTAGCCTTGCAGTGGTTGACTATGAATTCACCATAAATGTGCCATTGCACCTTGCAGTCTTCGAAGGCGATTTTTCCCTATATATGCATACTTGCTTTGCTTATCTTGCTTGCTTACCCATCTTGCCTTTCTCTCCACATATTCTCCACATAATTAGCACATGCATACACACTTAGGCATCCCTAGGCACTTATCCTAGTATGGAATTGTGTTGCTGCTTATATGAAGGTCATGGGACAATCCATCCTTATTTTCCTATACTTCACAGCACAATGACTCAATGGGACGAAAATTATTTTGAAACCATCACTTAATGCTAAATCTTTTAAACAAATCATACCTACAACACTTTTTTTTTTTAACTGACAATCCAAAAAAATAATAAATAAAAAGTCCATTGTTGATTCTATCCACCTTTGCAAAACTTAGTAGGCCCCTGGGAGGGTAGCCAACGTACACCCTTAGTCCAATGCCCTAGCCTCTCTAGGGTGATCACTTGGGCTCCCTTTGTAAGATAACCATCGCCTATATAGTCTTGGTAGGCCACTAAGTAGCCGACGTGCACCCTTTGCCCGATACCTTAGCTGCTTTGGGGTGGGATGCCTTGGGGTAACAAAAAATTTATATTACAAGCTTATTTCTCATGGCTAAGTTTTAGGACTAAGAGGGAGTGTTGAGCTAAAAATGCATTAGCTTAACTTAAACTGCCCCAAAACACACTTACTTAATGAAGAAAAACTCTTATTTTAAAAAGAAATGTGATCCTAGAGAGTTATTGTGTCCCTTTGGAAAACCCTAATTTTGGATGCCCCAAACATTCTACAAATAGGCATGCAGTCCACCACTCTTTCTTGATCTTGTTTATGCAAGTTTTAAGAGCCGTATCTTTGCTGCCCACATCTCGTTTATGGAGGACATCACAGTCAGAGCTTCCACCAGCCCTTTGGTGCCTGATTCCAACCTTCCTCGCCTATTTGTAGCTGTCGCCAGGTCCCACAAGCTATCGCCTATAGTTTGGTACTGTCATCATCAGCTAGGAACTGTTGTCGTAATATTCTATTTCCTCTGAATGTTGCATTTACAATTTCTAGTGACCGCCCTAACATTCTCTCATCTCTGTTTCCTACGTTTGTACCTAACAACTATCATTCAAATTTTCTCTCCTCAGGTACCTACGTTTATAGTATTTGTCTCTCCTACATTGCCCTCTGCATCAGATCCAACCTTCCTTGGCTGTGTTTGCTTGTGTTGGACACTCAGAGGCTACCTTTGCTACAATTCGAGACCTGTTCGAAGTAGAGCACACTCTACAGCTCATAACCTCTATCTTGATCCCAGAGCTACGAGAGTTCGAGATTCAAAATTCATTGCCTAGTGTGTTTGCTACATGGGCATTGTATATTCATTATGCATTTACTTTATTATTCATTGTGTTCACTGTCTTTGAGTTACCCTAACCCTAACCCTATCTGTGTTCTAAGTTTGTAAATCCGTGCTTTGTCATACAATTAGTTTTGTGCTTTTTGAATTTAAAGCATTTCTCCACACGCTCCTTCAACTCAACAATATAAAGAAACATTGACTCATGGGTAACCATAGAAGTAAAGGTAGAATCCTTGGATGTTTTAGCTCCATCCTTCGTTCCCAAATGAAGGTGAGGCTACTTCTTCCAACATTTCTCCTCTGAATGTGTCCCCTTTCCACAATATGGGCATTTAGGCTTCTCCGAGTCGAAGTCAGAGCCTAAAGAACTCTCCTGTCTTTTAGCCTTTAACTTCTCTTTCTTCTTCTTCCCCCCTCCCAAACCTACAACAAAAGCTTTGGTGGAGGTGGATCGACTAGCTACCTCTTTGGCGCACTCATCATGCTCAAACTAGGGAGATGGTAGCTGAGTCAAAAGAATCATAACCATATTCTCTGAAGAGATCATCCTACCAAATTGATTATTCAATAAGGTGACCATCAAGAGCATGCATTCGTTACCTCGGATAGATGGCCTTATGGATTGACTTTACACAATATTTCACCAAGATTGATAGGCCCAATTACTATCAAATATGGATAGCTTTAGTTAATGTCTTGAAATTTGAGTTTCAAACGCAGTATATTTTGTCCTATCTTTTGGATTAACTAATGTTTCCACAACTTTCTAGCAAATACTGACTAATTTGTTTCGTCCATATCTCAAAAAATGGATAGTTGTTTTCCTCGACGACATACTTATTTATAGTACATCATTGGAGAAGCATGCGAACCATTTGTGTATTACCTTACGTCTCTTAAGACTTGTTTACAAACTATCCAAGTGCGAATTTTTTCACACAAAGCTATTATATCTTGCATATATCATCTCAATTGATGGCATCTAGATTCATCCCAAAAAAGTTCAAATAATCATTGATTGGCCTATGCTGCCTACGCAGCTACTTGCACCACCCAACCTGCGCCTGGTCCACCACTGCAACGCCGCCACCTACTCCAACAGACTACACCTCCTAGTTGCCTGTGCCACCTACACCCTTGCTCTAGCGATGCTTGCAACGCGCAGGCTGCACCTCTTGCTCCAATTGCCTACACCCTGGTCCAAAGCCGTTGTCGCCACCTTGCTCACTTGGTCTGCCCACCAGCTCCGCCTCGGTTTCTGCTCCAGCTCCGCCATCCTCTCCACCTCCTAGTTGCCTATGCCACTCAAGCATCGCCTACAGTGCAACAAGTTGTACCTCCTGCTCCAATAGCCTGTCCCCTGGTCGAGAGCCACTGCCACCTTGCTTGCCTAGTCCGCCTGCCAACGCCATCTCTGTTTCTACTCTGGCTCCGCCACCGTCTCCACCTATTGCAACTACACCGAGGGTTCCATGTCTCCACTAGCATCTCACCACCATGCCAGTTGGCTTTCAAAGCTAGCATCAAAGGTAAAAGGAGATATTTATCCATTTTTTAATTCAAAATTTCAATTTCAAACAGGGGCTTTTGCCCAAGCAAGCTATTTTTGCTCCTGGACGTATGTAGGACACATTTATTGCAGAATTTTCTTGAAATTCGGACCAAAATTTTGGGGTTTTTTGGTTTAGTGCAGACATTGGCATATGTACAAGTTCAGTCCGAAATAGACTGAAATTGAGCATTTTGGACAACAAAATTTTGGGACTTTTGCATCTTTTGTGCTACTGGGCACTGTTTGTGCATTGGACAGCCTATACATTGGACAGTTTTAACAAAGTGTCAGCAGATTTGTTAATTACAGCGTGGTGCTTGCTGTAATTTCTAGAAATCCTCAGATTTCCAGGTTGGTCCAGTTTTAGGTATTGCTCTTGTGCTCTTTGAAAAGGTGACATTTACTATGGAAAATCAGGGACAAAGTGGTGTATTCACATACGTATCCAAGGAGGATAGATTCGATAGCAGCAACTATTCTCTATGGTCTTTCATGATAAAAAATATGCTGATTGCGAAAAATCTTTGGGATTATATTAGTGGTGAAGAAGTTTGTCCTGGAGTTGTGGCTCTTGCAACACCTCCTCTAGGAGCACATGGTCAAAGGCCCGCTCCAGCTTAGCCACTTCCCCAAAGATCAGTAGCACAAAAGGCTTGGGACACACGGGATGCTCAAGCATTGTCACTGATTGCATTGGCAATTCAACAATCTATAATCCCACACATACGGTCTGTTGCTTCTTCATGAGAAGCATGGCTTACACTTGAGTAGATGTTTGCTGGAAAAAATGAGACACGTGTCTCTTTCTTGAAGAAAGAGGTTAAGAATGTGAAGATGGATGAAGGTGATTCTACGTAGGATCATCTTAACAAAATTCAGGACTTGCATGAGCAGCTCATGAATGTAGATGCACATTTGATCTCTACTACTATGAATTCATTGCCGCCCTCTTTTTTGGCCTTTCATACAGCTCTAAATCTCACCATGAGAATTTCTTCACAGCCGCCTACTTTCCTTAAATTGGTTAGTTTGCTCCTAGAAAAAGGGCAAACAAGAAAGAACAATGAGGTGGATGTAGTAGCCTCTAAACAAGCTTTTATGGCGAGGTAGAAGGGCAAGGGCAGCCAATCTAAAAATGCTCCGCAGTCCTAGAGGTTCAAGTACTTCACAAAGCAGCAAGAAACATGGGTGACACACGAGGCAAGAAGGGCAAGTGCCACTATTGTAAGAAGCCACATCATTACATAACAGAATGTAAGAAGCGCATAGCCAAGGAGAAGAAGGAGAAGTCAAGGATGTCTGTTTTCAATGCATCTTCTACTACTACTGAGTCTGCGTGTCTTGTTGTAAACCATGGTTATTGTTTCTACGCTTGCAGTTATGACTCTTCTTGGGCTGATAGAGCGTTTAGCTCTACTGAGGATACTAGCACTTGGTTCTTTGACGATGGTGCTTCTAGGCACATTACATCCTGCACGGACTTATTTTCCTCTATTATTGCAACTCCTATTGGCAAGTCTATGCAGTGTGCCAACAATGCATCTTACCCTATCAAAGATATTGGAGAGATTGTTTTGATGACAGCCATTCATGGCTCAACTCTCCGTTTATAGGATGCATTATATGTGTCAGGCATAAAGAAGAATTTTTTTCATTTCTTCTTTAGCAAAATGTGGTATGCAGGTCACCTTTAATTATGACAAATGTATGGTCACGGATAAAGAATTCTTGACTTAGGATTTGACTAGCACATTATGTCATGGACTCTATGAGTTAGATACTTAATCGGTTGATCAATCGGTTTATTTGGCATCTACTCTTACTCCTGCTGTGTCACAAGCAAAGTTATGATGTGCTCCCATGGAGCATGTCAACTATGGCAATTTGATGCTTATGCACAATACACAAATGCTAGATGGCTTACCTCTCTTGGAGAGACCTCTTAAGCATATTTGTGAGAGATGCATTTTAGGGAAAATCCATTGATTCTCATTTCATTCTGATGTTGCTTTTAAGGCAACTACCAGATTATAGATTGTGCATTCGGATGTATGTGGACCTATGTAGACAAAGTCATTGGGTGGCTATTATTATTTTGTCACCTTCAATTATGACTTTACTTGTTTTTGTTGGGTCTACTCATTGGTGAAAAAGTCAGAGGTGTATGATACATTTTTGGCTTTTGTTGCACTTGCTGAAAATCAATCTAGTTGCAGAATTAAGACTCTCCATTCGAACTGAGGGGGGCAATACATGTCTTCCATGCTAAATAATTTTTTGAAGCACAAAGGCATTGTCCATCAATATACCACTGCATATACTCCACAACAAAATGGGGTTGCAAAGAGAGAATCAATCACTCATGGAGATGGCCAAACATATGCTGAAAGCTAAGAGTTTTGCCACATGGTTTTTGGATGGAAGCAATTATGTGTGCTTGCCATGTTTTGAACAGGTGCCCTACTAAGGCATTAAAGAATGTTACGCCTTTTGAGGCTTGGAATAGCCAAAAACCTTCAATTGGCCATTTTTGTACTTTGGGTGTCTTACGTATGCTCATATTCCCAAAGTACTAATAAATAAGTTGGGCAACAAGGCTGTTAAATGCATTTTTTAAGGGTACAACAGCGACAGCAAAGGATATAGATTGTATGATCCTGTTTCCAAGAAAGTATTTGTCAATAGGGATGTGGTTTTTGATGAAAAATCAAAATTATCCCTTGCTAGTTTTGATACATATCAAGCTGCCAATGATGTGTTTGAAGGGCTGCTTCCCATTTCTTTTGGAGATACAACTAGAGCCTTGGTAAATGAATATAATGTTCTGCCAGTTGCTCCATTGAGCAATGCATAAATTCAGCCTATGGCTGATCTGAATATTCAGCAAGATGCTGAATTTGAGATTCAGCAAAAGCTTGTACACAATCAAGAAGCTAGGCAGATGCCTAGATGGTATTTGCAGACTATTAAAGATAGTCGTTTGGATGCTCCTATTGCTGGTCGTACTAGAAGACGAGCTCATTTGCATGATCATGCTAATACAATGGAGTTTGTTATGGTGGCACATACACTTGATGATGAGCAACCTGAATGATTTGAGGATGCACAACAAAGTGTACATTGGATGGCAGCAATGCAAGCTGAATTTGATTCTATTATAAAGAATCAAACATGGGATTTAATAGCATTGCCTATTGGGAAGAAAGCCATTGGTACAAAGTGGGTCTATAAGCTGAAAAGAAATGCAAATGGATCCATTGACAAGTATAAAGCCACACTTGTGAACCGCTACGCACAAAAGAAAGGCATTGACTATGAGGAGACATTTGCTCCTACATCTCGTATGACTACCATTCGGTCTATGGTTGCTTTGGCTATCATGATTGGACTATGCACCAAGGACTGTGCACCAGCTTGATACTACATTTTTACATGGGGAACTTCAAGAAGAAGTGTATGTACAACAACCCATTGGTTTTGTAGTTGAGGGATCCGAACACTTGGTATGTAAGCTGAAAAGGGCTTTGTATGGTTTGAAGCAAGCTCCCCGAGCTCGGTATGCAAAAATTGATGCCTTTTTACTCAGTCAAGGGTTCATTAACAGCTCATTAGAGTCTACTCTTTACGTATGTAAAGAGGGGGGATCCTTACTGGTCATATGTCTTTATGTAGATGATCTTCTGCTCACAGAGACACATGCTGATCAAATTTCAGCATTCAAATAAAGTTTACAGCAAACTTTTGAGATGTTAGACTTAGGGCCTTTGCACTACTATCTGGGCATTCAATTCATTCATGATGCTAAAGGCATTGGATTGTCACAATCCAGATATATCGGTAGACTTCTTGAGAGGTTTGGCTTACAGGACTGCAAACCAATTTGCACACCAATGAAGACTAGACTCAAGTTGTCCTTGCATGACGACAATGATTTGTTTGACATCCATGCATATGCTCCAGCAATTGGATGTCTCATTTATTTATGCAACACAAGGCCAAATGTTCAATTTACAGTTTCAGCCCTGAGCAGATATATGCACAGCCCACGCACGTCACATTGGCAAGCTGTGAAGCGTGTTTTTCATTACTTACAAGGGACTAGGACTCTTGGATTTCTTTATGCCAAGGGGGAACCACTACAACTACATGCTTATAGTGATTCAAATTGGCCTGGTGATTTTGATTTACGTCACTCTACGAGTGGAAATTGTTTCTTTCTTGGCTCATCTTGCATCTCTTGGTTTAGCAAGAAACAATCCACTGTTGCCACATCGTCTTGTGAGGCTAAATACAAGACAGCTTTCACTACCACAGTTGAATGTGTATGGCTGAGACATTTGTTGACTGATCTTGATGTATCTGTCACAAAGCCTACTCCTTTGTTTACTAACGGTCAAAATGCCATTACAGTAGCATGGAACCCAGTGTGCACGCACAAAACACATAGGGATCCACTATCACTTTATCAAAGACAGGCTACATGCAGAAGATATCAACCTTGTCTACTATCTTGCCACCAATAATATGGTAGACATCTTCACCAAAGCTCTTCCTCGTGACAAATTTAAAGCATTTTGCAATACTTTCAATTTGATCTCCTTTGGTGGATGATCCTTGTATGTTGATCACTCTTCACTCAAGGGGGGTTTGCTAAGGTTGACTCACACCTACGCTCACAGAGTGTCGAGGATCCTCGGTAGGACACTAGGGCATTTTTTTCTTTCCTTATAAGAGGTTTTTTCTCCCAATTATATTCTTCTTTATGTTATGTGCTTATATTACATAGTTCGGGCACTTATCATGTTTTACACATGTCGGGTGTGAACGCATATTAACCACCTTAAGGTTTAAGGGTTGTACTTTGTACTTGCACATTACACTTTGATTATTGCATTGGGAGTCGTGTCTTCACTCTCACACTCTCTTCACTATCAACTGTGTACTCTCAGCTGAGCTTCGATCTTTCCCATCTCTCACAATACTATGGGTGCTATTCTTTATCAAGATGACTAACCTATCACATTTGAGAGCTATAAGCTCACTGATACCCAAACACATTACACCACCCAAGAGAAGGAACTGTTGATGGCCATGCGCTTTAAACATGGCATCATTATTTGTACGACACTCGGTTCATTATTTGGATTGACCACCATTCATTAAAATACATTTGTGATCAGCCCAATCCTCGTGACCACAAGGAAGATGGACAAAGCTTATGCAAGAATTTGACTTCAAGGGTGTCCAATGGAGAGCCATAGCATTGCAACTTTTCGTTGATAAACAACCTCAAGGTTGGATTGTATTGGATCAAGCTTAGGTTCTAACCATAAGATTGATTCCCAAAGTCCTTAGAATTCGAGCACTTGCTACACTAGATTGGACCAAGTTGTGAAATCCATACCATTGAATCCAGTCTTATCACTAAAAGGATCTTTTATGGTAGGAAGAGAGAGTGAATGCTCATGGAAGAATACAAAATGAAGTACCCTTGGAAATATGACCCAAAGGGTTCATGAGACATAGGGATAACTGCTCTAGGATGACACCTCTTAGAGAAAAAGGGGTGAGCTAGGCTCGGCAGTCCCTCTAGGTTCCCTTTTGGGCTTAAGAGGGGGTGCTAAGCTTCAAAAATTGCATTACACACTAAACCTTCATTAGCTCTTTAAATAGCCCCAAAACTAAAATGCAAAAGAGAGCTTCAATGTCCCATAAGCAAACCCACACTTTTGATTGGTTCCATCCCTGTAAATAGAGAGTGTACTAGGTCATTTGCATCCCCCTTCGCCATCCAATTTGCCCATCACCCCAATCCCTCCCTATGTGACTACTATAGCCCCTGCCAATCAATATCTAGCTATCATCCTGATTTGTACAATGTCAAAAACAGTTGTATTTTCTCCTAAGCAGGCAGCACTGCTGTTATTTGTCACATGAAGAATAGTTGCACAGCTGCAAATTAGGCGAGAGACCAATAGAAATCCATTGTGTTTGGTTCAAAAATGCACTATTCTTCCCTATTCACTATTCATTCACTATTTATAGGGTTCCTTTCACTCACTATTCTTTGTACAATCCATTCACTATTCTTTTCACCGTCAATCATTCACCTTACACCTATTTATAGGCTTCCTTTGTACATACTGTGTGGCAATTCCATTCAGTTGTTTTCATCTCCAGCCTGAGAGCCCCTGTTTCATCATTCTGCCTCTATGTTCATCTGTCTCCTCTGCTATTCATTCTCCTTCAGTTATGCCTCTGACTTCTTCAAAACCCATAGGGTGCCAAGGATGACATCCACATGCTCCAGCGTCCGAAGGTGCCATCTAAAGAGGGCAATCCCTTCTAAAAACCTCCACAACTAAGTTTGCAAGTCAATACCAGATGATCTAAAAGTACACAGCTGTCATCGCTTTATAAACAAGACAATAGACATCTTTTATATTGACAACTAGCCTTCTAGTTTTACTGCACTGAAATAAACTCACAATGGCATAAAGTTAGTTCAGCTGTATCTCCATCTCATGAAATTAGTCCACATATTGTATCCAAAAAAAAGAATTTGAAAACACTATCACTAAGCTACTGCAATACTGTGGCTTTACTGCACTGAAATAAACTTGCAATGGCATAAAGTTAGCTCAGCTGTATCTCCATCTCATGAAACTAGTCCGCATATTGTATCCCAAAAAAAAAAAGTTTGAAAACACTATCACTAAGCTACTTCAATACTGTGGCTTTTGAGATTCATTGGTACAGTTACAAGAGTCATTACAACTAAAAGGCAGTACCTCAAAAAATAGAACCCCTAGACTGTAGATATCTGATGCATAAGTGCATGTTCCATCCAAGATCTCTTCTGGACTTGCATACCATGTTTCTTCCATCAGACGAGTAGGACGTACAGGGAACCGTGTATCCTGTTCAAGCTTATCACTAGAGAGCAGTTGCGAAGAGTTTACTGTCACATTTTCTTGCACATCAAACTTTGGTGAGGAAACCAAAGGTTTGCTTCCCAAAGCTCCTCTTGACAAGCTCATTGCAGGCCCAAAATCATCTGTCCGCTTCATGCCAAAGCTGCCACTTTTTTGACTGTCAAGACTTGATCTTTGAGATGGACCAGAGGACCGCCATGTGGCAAATTCTGGCCTGTCCTTGTCAGAAAACACTTCCAACTTCTCAGAAGATGTCAATGCTTGAGAAATACCACTTCTTCTAGAACCATATGCATCTGCATCAGGCAGGACTTCAGCAGACTCCAGCCTGTGGAGTGTTCTTGAAGGCGACCTAAACACAGCCTTACCTTCAGGAGGAACAGAAACAGCTTCACTCTGAGTTGCTGTATCAAGGAAAGAAGTGTGGCCAGATGCTCCACCTGTAGTTGCATCTGATGAGCCTGAACTGGACCTAGAACTTGCTGAGTCTACAAATGAAACACGATGCAATGATGACAAAACAAAGGATGAAGGACGAACGTTCCTCAAAGCCACACCTTGTGTGTGCGCCCACTCAACAAACTCCAGAATTTGTTTAAAAATATGCAAGCACTCATAACAATCAACAACTCGGTGTGGCCTGTTGAGCCACTGACGCAAAGACATGCAATGTCCATTTTCTTCTTCCGCATTCTCTTCCAGATAATGTTGCTCAGGTATAACCAATGGTAATCGAGAATAACCCTCGACAGCTTCATCATTTGTGTCTGTTAACTTTCTTCTCTTCACACATAGACCCTCAGATGCATGCAAAGTTCCAGACTTATCTCCGATACTGTTATCAGAAAGAAATTGGACATGCTTTTTACCGGATTTTGCAAAATGTGTCTTTGGACCCTCATTGTAGAGGGAATTGCTACTTGACTCTCGCCGTCGGTTTTCCTCTGCACTTGCAAACTTAACATTCTTTAATTTGTCTACAGTTTCAGGGTTTTCATTTTCACACCCTGCAGTTATTTGAGGATATTTGTCAGGCCAGCAATCACTAGGTAAAGAATCCTGTGAAAAATTATGCTTTAAAACCCATTGTTGTATTTGTTGTTGACGAATCTCCTGTCTGTTCTTCTCAGCCTGTTTGCCTAGTAGAACCTGTGGATCATTCCGAAGCTTCAATGTGTTACCTGACATGTTTGATGTTAAGAAGCCAAAGTCCTTGGTATCTGGTGTAAAAGTTTCAGACCTGTAGGTAAAAGTCCTATCTTCATAACTGCCTTCCTTCTTGTTACAAATGTTTGTGATCTCTCTTGATGCTCCAGCAGTAGATAAACCTAGAACAACATTGGGTTGCAGACTGGGGTTGATCATAGCTTCAGAGCTCCTGTATGCTAGACTGTCCAGAAAGCCTTCTTCACCACATGCTTTAGAGCCTCCAAGTAACTGTTCGTGACTCACGGCCGGCCCATGATCCATATCTTTATTTCCAAAAGCCCTGAAAGTTTGGATGCCATCTGCATCCTTATTTGAGCCTTTTTCTTCCATCAGAACAGGAAACGGAGTGGATACATGATTACTCTTTTCTCAGACAACCCAGCAAACCACGGTTGTGATATCAAGATGCCCATAACATGTGTCAGAACTGCAAGAAAATCAGGATGCAAATCATTCGTACTAAATATGCCAAAACAGAATCCAAAAACCCTCCAAAACAAAACAACAATAAAACAAGCATGCCCAATCATGTCTATGTCATAAAAGTGACCAGGATGGAACTTCAAGATCTAAAGCTTGAGCTAAACATGCACGTTCACATTAGGAAAGATCAGGGCCTAGCCACCCTTAATAACTTTAAGCATGCCTCAGCATATAACTTTGCTCAGCAGGTCATGCCGTTGAAGAATTGTGAATATTACAAGTCTAGATCCCATGCACTAAAATGCACAATAATGTAGGTCATAATGGCATGGAAATTTTCAAGGATTCAGAACCAAGTGTCCTTTTTTGTAATGAAAATAACAGAAGTAATAAGTGCCTATGTTGCAAGCTTGTAATCTCCTTGCTTAACAGTGCATAGCATATGTACTTAAAGGAGACTACATTTACAGTTTCACACTTGCCTCGTCACATTTACACTGTTACAGACGACAACTCCTGTAAACCTACAAAAGACAATACAGCTGCAGGCCTGCATGTGACCATCAAATCATAAAGGTCAGACTCTTACTTGGATGACCAGGAATCTTGCTGTGTTGAGAAAAGGAATTAATGTTTAAATGAGTTGACTGCTGCTGATTTATTGAGAAATGATTTAACTGGTTCTCCGGAAGAATCCAAAGTTCTCTGATGAGGCACGTGTATGCTGTCATGGAGCAAGCAAGAGGACTTTGAAACTATAAATATTGTGGGACTAGCATATTGATGTGAACCAAAAAAATCTCTAACTTGGGCATGACTCTGACATCAAACACGATGACACTGTCCATGCAGTTAGAAGGACCATGCATATGTCCTTTATTCAAGAAAGTTGTAGCTTTTCGTCATCATCTTGCACATTGATCATATGAAGAAAAGTACTGGCACTGTTCTTGACTCCCTGGAATATCCTTGAGCATCAACACACGTTGTCTCCTTCTCAAGGATGTTGAAACCTTACTGTAGAGAAAGATGTGCCCAAGGGTTACGCTGAACTGCTTCAGAGGTAAGAGATCGAGAGTCCAGCCTTGTTATTGTCAAATGCCGTTCTGTGCACCTTGTCAGACTGTGCAAACTTATCTCTGTGTCAATGTGGAGAAGCTGCTAAACTTCCGTTCGTATCATGCAATCTCTTCTTGTCTTCATAGAGTCCGGTTTACACCTATACCTGCAAGACCTCCCTGTCCTCTCTGCTTCTTTACTCGTCCAGCTGCTTGAACAGTAATCGAAATACACCATGCATCATACCTCGGGATTTACTCCATGATCACTCTTGTTCACTGCTCAATCGAACTGCCCTGCCGAGACACTCTCATGGCCCCCTTTTGCAAGTCCACGGCTTCTTCCTAGCTCACTGAATCGCTATTGTTGATGGCAAGTGTTCAAAGCCGGATGTCAAGCAACAGAATGAGCTGCAATTGCATATGATCGTATGATCGAATGCTGCTAAAATCCTCCCTTTTTCAACCCCTGAAAGGCCATAGCCACTGAAAAACAATGAAAACGATACGAGTTCTCAGATTTTCTGAATCCGGTTGCGATTTAGACCTTCAGAAGACTCTCTCCTGCTCGTCATCGTCCCTTGAAAATCCGGCCTGTTGGCCTTACAGGGAGCGCAGAAAGACCTGTGCCGGAGGTGGCTATGGAAGACCTACGGTTAAAATTGTAAAAACAAACTGTGATAAAAGGCGAGGAGGGAAATCACCAGGCAAGGGATAAACGAAAAGATGATGGAAGCCAAATCCAACCTTCCTTCTTTAAGGCAATCTCAGGCGCTGGCAAGCTTTCCAGCCATGGAGTTTGAAACTGGTAGCTCAAGCCGGAAGATGACGTACACCTCTCCGCTTTTGTCTTCTGTTTTTTTTTTCTTTCCCCCCATGCGTCTTTTTATTTATTTATTATTTATTATCTTTTATTTCGTTGGAGTGTTTCCTGCCAATGGATTTCCAACCATAAAACCGCTTGTTTGGGATCGCCTCCTTGTGATATCACGTGCAAACCTACCACGTGGCAACCTCGACCTCTGCCAACTCAGCTCTACCGTCCTCCAGCACACGCTCCTAAGAGGGTCGTTCACATGCGCAACACTGCTCTTCCAGGGTGAAGACCAAAGGGAACTTGAGCTAATGTGATTTGATTTCTAAGTGTTATAAGTGTCCTAATACGGCCCATTACCCATTCATCTCCTCCAACATTTTTCAAGAGAAGCTTCTCTAAGCATAATGATGCAAATCGTGCATTACGAAGGTGCACCATGCATTGAATATAGCAAAGCCCATTCCCAATTGAAAAGTGGAGATTGTCCATCTTATAAGGCATCTTGATTGTTTGTCTACTAATGATCCTCCATGCAAGCAAGCCCAAACCAATTTAGGAGGCATTATAGCCTTATCAATTGACCAATACCTCTTTAAAAGCATGACAGCCTTATTGAGTGGCTTATAAATGCTTGTTATCTTACTAAAATGTGGGTGCTAAGGCCATGATGAGTGGGAGAGAAAAGGACCTATCTTATCCAAGGCAAAGAAAATGCATGAACAACAACAACAAACATCATGCAAAGGAGTATCCTAAAAAGTATTCGTCATGACAAATTTCAAAATGCATGTCCCCTTGTCCAAGCTCTATCAACTAAACATGTTCATGACAAGTATTGAACCAATTACCTTCTTTATTAGGCATGTCATTAATCACTTCATTAATTGACTTGACACAATGACATTCATTTTCTTCTTTAAAAATCCTACTCCCTGGTGTGATCTAAAAGGAGAAGGACCGTCTTTTTATCACTCATCTCTAGTCAAGCATGAATCTCCAATTCTCTAAAGATTCTTCCTTCCCAATTTGTAAGAAAAAGCAAGTAACAAGAGGATCTAGAGGGCAAATTTTAATGGTTCAAAGTGCCTTGATGTAGATTCTGTGACCATCTCTTGTGTAATGTGCAATGCCAACTTGCCTTAACTTACGATATTTCAACCATCTCTAGTTTTACGATTTGGCTTTTAGGATTTCATGATGTAAAGTTATAGTACTTTGGGGTGTGGGGATATGGTGCTATATTTTACATGTATGTATTGAGCTAACTTCTCAATATACTTTTGCTTGTTCAGCCTCCATTTCATGTTTGATATTCTTCTTTCACACATAGTGTAGGTTCTATAAATTATATACAAGGAGGGCACATGAGCATTTCCTTTTAGACAATTTAAAGTGTTTGCTCTATTAGAGTGTTACCCTTTGGAGGGTTTTCCCACATTGCTCTTTAGAGGATTTCCAAGCTCTAAGGCCAAATGATCATTGTCATTTACTCTTAGTGTGTTTTAGTTAGGGCAACATTTCGCTAGGTAGTACTGGGAATTCTGTAACATTGCAAGGTATTCTTGATAATATCTTATCAAAAACAACAAAAGAAAAAACAAACCATCAAGAAGATTACCTTACAACCTTCTCTCTACATAAGAAACTTTGCATGTTCTCTCTGTATAGAAAACCTTGAAGGCACCATGACATTTGTATACACATTATATGTCAAGCATGCATGACTATCCCAAAAAGTGTGCTACTCACAATGTTAATCATTTTTATCTCTTAAAAGAAACCATGTTACCACTCTATGACACATGAGGAAAAAATATGAAGGGAAAAAAAAAAAGCAGAAGAAGTAAAAGGCACCAAGCAAAAGGAAAGAAGCCAAGAAAGTTGGACATGGAAGCAATAAAGACAAAAGTTGGACATCAAAAACATGAGGCATCAACAACGAATGTATGAAGAATTATTTTTTCCAATTATATTTGAGCCCCAAGGAAATTAATACAACAATTCTTTGAGTATAAGGGTGGATTCAGATGATTGCTGAGGCAATAAGCATCCTTATTGTGTCTTCCACCTTACAAGTTCACGCCAAAGTGCAAAGGCAACACAATAGGGTGTTGATGGATGCCTCCAAGCAATCGATGCTAGCAAGATCAACGTCCCTCTGCATTTGTAAGGTCAACATCCCTCCGCATTTGCAACTAAAAAGAGAATACTAGAGGTGGATTTCTAAGGGGAAGGGGGTCACCAATAGAGAAGTGGATCCAAAAAAGAGGGAGAGAAATTTCCACCAATCATGTGATGCCATGAATGGAACATGCCCCTTTAGCCTTCTCTTACCTTTGCTCATTTGAACCCAACCTATGCATCAGAATCTCTCCTATCACATTATACGATTCAACAAGAATGCCACAAAGGCTTAAGCCAACAGTCAAATGGAATGGTTCAAACCCTATCTACCCTTTTCTATAGTTCAAGCTAGCTAATGAGAGGTTAGTTCTTGTGTGTGTGTGTGTGTGTGTGTGTGTGTGTGTGTGCGTGCGTGCGTGCGTGCGTGCGTGTGTGTGTGTGTGTGTGTGATCCACCCCCATAATGGAGCTCGAGCAAGAGTGTCTATTGCTTGAGAGGAATCATGCGATGAGTGAGAGTGTGAGGTTTTCCTTCTTACTTCCCTTGAGTTCTCTCCCTCATATTAATACCTCTTACTAATGATAATACATGGTGAAGAGATCAAATAAACTATGAATTGAGAGAATGTGAATGGAGTTCACTAGATGGATAGCAAGCTAATACGGCTTCTCTTCAATCCTTTAGACTACAATGGTGGAGAGCGATGCATCGATGAGTTCTCATTTCATGGCTTGGGCTTTCTCATTTTGTGGGTTGGGCTATGACAACTATCTATCATAGATTCCCCTACAATGAAGGATCACATCAACAAGATGGAGGAGATTTGAGATGAGCTTGTATCCCTTGGTAATATTATCCCTTTGGAGGACCTAACTATGACACTTTTGTCATTGAAATATGATGCATTATATACCAATCTCCTCACCTCTCACGTAAAGGGACACTCTCACTTGGGAGGAGCTAGTTCTAAGGGTGCTTGAGCAAGATGTGCATCACAAGGAGATAGATTTTGGTAGAGCCAATGTGTTTAGCAATGCTTTTGTGACATTATCTTCAATTAAAGGACAAGCCGCATAGAAAAAAGGAAAGAACAAGTCCAAGAAATTGAAGTCATCTTCAAATTCTAATACAAATTCTCAAGGGAAGCATAAACAATATCCCAAGTATCCTCACTATGGTGAGACCTCACACCCTAAGGAGAAGTGCTAGAAGAAATATCCTCATCTACATCCGAGAGTGGATGATTGAGCTACACCATCAAAGTCTCCCATTACCTCTACTTTCTCAGACTACACTAGCTATTACTTATGAGTCAGTGTTCCTTCGCATTCATGTTGTCAAGGAGCCTTCTTCAATTATCTCATTTTCTAATAAGCCTAGGCTCATCGACAATGGTGCATAAAGTCATATGACTCCCGGAGGAGATTTGGCTCCAAGATCTCCATTCATCAAAGAGTACAATCACTATTGGTGACGTTTCATCAATGCCATTTGTTGTACAGGTATCTTGCCACTATTACCTCACCATCCATCAAGCTTTGTTTCAAAATTCCTACATGTTCCAAACTTGGGCTTCCATCTCCTAATTCATGGCCTTACCAGACTCGGTACCCCCATTATCTTCACCAAGCAAGTAGTTTTTTATCGAGGATAATCTATAGGAGCCATTCTGATGACAAGTTCTCATGAGAGGTGACTATATAGGCTCCATTTTTCTTCCATTGTGAAAGGTCCTCTAAGGCAAATTCCCATTGCCACACCCATTACCAATTGTGTACGTCCATCCCATAGGTTCTGTCCCATCCCCCACCATTTCCTTTGGTGGTTCCCTCCTACTCTCCCTTTTTTTTTTTGAAGGGAACAATATCATTGATGCTGCTATGGATTCCTTGGTCCTTTGTGTTTTAGAGGGGGATTCCCACAAACTTGAGGAGCTTCTTCAAGGATTGCAATCTCTTATGGGCCCTTTTTTCATGCAATGGCCGGTTTCCTTCATCATCAAACCGCCATCCCCTACCACTTGGATATCCATCCTAGAGTGTGTGCGAGAAGTGATCTTTTAGAGTGAGCACTCGAGCGAGAGTTTCTAAGAAACCTCCATTTATTATTTCACACAGTCCACTTATTCCTCCTCTTCTCCTAGGCAAATATCAAGCACCACTAGTTCCCCTCCACTGCCACCACCTCTAATGTTGCCTCCACTGCCCCGATGTCACTATCACCTCCACTGCCGCCACCTCCACCACTTCCACTACCACCGTCCTTGCCCATGTTAAGTACCTCAAGCACAAGTCTCTCTCTCTCTCTCTCTCTCTCCCCCCATCTCCCACCAATTATTCTCTCTCTATTTTCCCTCCTCCCTATATATATATATCTCTCTCCTTCTCCATCTCTCCTAGTCCCATGTAGCAATTTCCTCTCTCTCTCTCTCTCTCTCTCTCTCTCTCTCTCTCTCTCTCTCTCTCTCTCTCTCTCTCTCTCTCTCTCTCTCTCTCTCTCTCTCTCTCTCTCATCCTCATTTGCTTAGCCTTTGACACAAATCCATGTCATGCATCTATTTTTCACAACCCTCTTAATTTTGCAATGTTACAAGATCAAGCTTAGTTGACTCTTACAATTGTAGGTTAGTTGTACCTCGCGTGTGCTAATAAATGAGTCAGGATGACCTAACTAGAGTTAACTGCTAGGTTAGGTGTTTACACTATGGTTAGTGTAATTAGGCTTTGGTGTGTTAGTCTAGTACAATGAATAATGAAGAAGATATAGAGCTATCTGCTCTATGATGCCTCACTCTCTCTCTCTCTCTCTCTCTCTCTCTCTCTCTCTCTCTCTCTCTCTCTCTCTCTCTCTCTCTCTCTCTCTCTCTCTCTCTCTCTCTCTCTCTCTCTCTCTCTCTCTCTCTCTCTCTCTCTCTCTCTCTGTGTGTGTGCATCTTGAATATGATATCACATTGCCATGAGAGCGTGTGAGCTTGGCATTGGAGTCACGGGGAGTTGGAGCTTGAAGAGAAGAGTGAAGTGGATCTGTAGGACAAGGAAGCAATAGCCTACACTCAAAAGGTATGGATCATTGAGTATTGAAGCTTTCATCTACCAAAGCCTGGAGAGGTTGTCAAGAGAGTTTAGAGGCTCGTATTAGAGCCTTACAAGAAGCCATTTGTGACCAGCATTTGCAATAGCCCAACCATGTGTTTAAAGTAGTTTGTGCCTATTTTCTTAAGGAAAAACGTGGACAATAGATCTAATGGAGATCCATCAATTAGTGGTTATTTGTATGTAGCTTTCATTAAGCATTATGGAGTGCTTGTTGGTAGCATGTATACCCATTGTTCTAGCATCTAAACTAATGTGGATTGAGCCAGGATGCACTAGCTAGTTTTGACACGTGACCTAAGAAAATTGTGCCAAATCTTAGCCCTCATCAATGTTAGTATATCTAGAGAGTATCAAACATCTAATGCTTGTGCACTCTTTGCGGGATCTTGAGGCATATGTTAGAGCATTGTTGAGCATTACTTGGTGAGCATTAACCTTGGCATTGTGATTAGCGACAACCATGTCTAGATTTAGAAAAATGTGCGTGTCTATTGATGTCTAAGATCAAAGAATTTGCAGCCATCAAACAGAGAGGGTCTAGTCATCAAATGCTTGGATTTTGATATACCAAAACATCATGGATGATTGGAAAATGGTGTTGGATCATTAATGTATGCTTGGACCTGACATTGGAGGAGTTAAATGCTCTAATTTGTAATGTATTAGTAGGCTAAAAACTATCCTAAAGTATGACAATGAATACATGCACTCTAGGAAGCTTATCATAGCTCAGTTGTTGTCTACTAATACTTGGATCTCGATACATGTATGCCAGGTGGTTTGTGGGCTATAATGAGCATTGAATGCTCATTTAGACTGAGTACACTGCTAGTTATATAGTGGGATGGTTGTAAACAGCTTGTGGGAATTTCATATAACATTACTATTGGTCATATGAACCATTGTTGATGCTTATATGTACGTGCATTGAACCCCATGGATTATGGTACATGTCAAAGATGTTATGGGAGTATTTTGAGTTGAGAATACTTCAGTTCGCAAAGGGAATTTACTGTTGGTTTTTTAGACACTGCTTTTTGTCATAAGCTTTTGGAAGACACCTATGTGAACTGTATGCAATATATGAACTCTACTTGGAATACCACTACACACAGTTGTTATGACATATGTTTGGAGATGTTTGACATGCTTTTGACTTGAGAAATCCGTGGTTATTGCAAGAAATTTATTGTCATAAATATTAGGATTGAAACTATCATGTCTGAGTAGTGACGTCTCTGCAACTTGACTGAAGGTTTTGGGATTCTCATTTGAGAATGGATGTCTACTACATGTATGGATTGAGCAGGACTAAGCTGAAATAATTGCAAATACATATTTGTTTGGATATTATATGAGCATTGTGATTAGTGAAAGATCAACTTGGTTTGTTTGGGAGTGAGATATTGACAGTTAAGGACTACAGTAATGCATAGAGCTATAATCATGGCAAATGCTGAAAATATTGACAATATCACTCAAATAATGGGTGAAAACCTAGACAATAACAATTATGCTATTTGGAAATTCTATATGGAGAACTTTCTCATTGAAAAAGGCTATTATGATCTTGTGATGGTGTGAAGCTGAACTTAAGCTTCCAGATAGACATCCAACTCTTAAATAACAGAAGGCATACCGTGCCTTGCTTGAACGTGCTCGTAGAGTCTTGCATTGGCTTTCATTGTGCATTACGCATGCAATGGTTATGCAAATAATGAACTGCAAGTCTCCTAAAGATGCTTGGGAAATCTTGATGAACTACTATGGCACTACTACTAATGCATGTAAAATTCAGCTAAAGCAAAAGTTCAACACCATGGAGAAGAAAGGATGGTCCATACAGGATTATGTAACAGAGATAAAGACCCTTGCAGATTAGTTGAAAACTATTGGAATTGAAGTAGAGGATGAGGATTTGATTGCAATGACCTTGAATAGACTTGTACCTCAATACAAGTCATTTGACATGTCTATATCAGTGAGATCTAAAAATGTCAAACTTTAATGAGGTAGCTGCATTGCTTATTCATGAAGAGGTGAAATTGGGTTTAGCTACTAGCTCTAGTCTCAAAAAGGCCGAGATGTAGTGTTTTACTGAAATAAGAGAGGCCTTGGCAATTGTGGTAGAGGGTCCTTTTGTGGTAGAGGAGCTTAGCAACATGCATCTTAGAATATGCAAAATCAGTGTAAGGACATCATGCTAAAGGTGGTGGATACTCCCAAGTAAGGGGGAGATCTAATTCCAGAGGCAGAGGATCCTGGCAGTTGCATACTATGCATGATAATGCCAACAAGGACAAGGACTGTCACTATTGTGGGAAATATGGCCACATTGCTAAAGAGTACTAGAAGAAGCAAGCGAATCAAAGAGGTAGGCAATAAGGACATTATGCCTCGTCCAGTCATGCAAAGCATGAGAGTAGTGACATGTTATTTGCTATAACATATGTATGAAACAAGATTGCCAAGTAAGAAAAATTAGATGGAATATGGTATATTGATTCGAGAGCATCAAATCATATGACATCACATGGTGAGTGATCTAATGAAATGAAAGCAAGTACAAATGGTTATGTATGCACTGGAGATGACACTAGCATGACATAACTCATATAGGAGTTGTTCCGTTGGTTATGCCTGATGGGGCAGGAAGAAGAAATTGTACGATGTTTTTGCATGTTTCATCCATCATGAAGAATTTGTTATTTGTTGGCCAAATGGCTAAACAAAACCTATAGGCATGGTTTAACAAAGATGGCTATTTTATTGAGGAATATGGAAGAGGTTACAATATGATTGCAAAGGGCAAAAGACATGGAAGAATGTTTACATTGGATACAAATATGCCGGAGCCAAAAGCTAGAATGTTTGCTCATGATGATGCAAGTGTCTGAGACATAGATAAATGTTCAAAGGCTAAAAAATATGCAGCAAAAGAATATCGTTTCAGGGTTGTCAAAGTTCAAACATGTTGATTTGGGACACATATGTTCAGCTTGTCAAATTGGCAAACAAGCCCACTTTCTGTTTGTCAAACATACACAAAACAATAGTAGACCCTTGCAACTTATTCATTTGGATGTATGGGGACCCATACATTATGTATCTCTTGGAGGATCTAGCCATTATGTGACTTTTGTGGATGATTTTAGCATGTATGCATGGATATTCATTCTAAAACATAAAGATGAGGCTCTTGACAACTTTATGGATTTCAAATCTCATGCAAAGAAAGAGTTCAATTGTTATGTCTAATGCATATGGTCTAATGGTGGCAGTGAATATGTGTCAAATGGGTTTGATAGGTACTTATCTAAGCATGGGATTAGAAGGCAGTTGACACGCAATTATACTCCTCAACAAAATGAAGTGATTGAAAGGAAAAACAAGGTTATTATGGAAGCAGGAAGGGCAATGCTGAATGAGAAAGATATACCTCTTTCCTACTAGGCTAAAGCGGTTCTTATTATTGTTTATGTCATGAATCAGACACCCACACTTAGTACACATGAGAAGATACCATCTAAGCAGCTTTGTGGATATAAGCTTGAAATTAAACACTTGAAAGTATTTGGTAGCATTGCATATGTCCATGTACTTGATGAGAAATGGAAGAAGCTTGATCCAAAAGCAGTGAAGTCTATCTTTATTGGTTACTCAATGGAATGGGTGGCTTATAAGTGTTATGTTCCATCTACTCATGAGACCTTGATTAGCCGTGATGTGGTATTTGATTATCATTATATGGTTCTAAGCAAGCATCAATTCATGATGACACTTCACAAAGTACATATGTTGAAAATGCACTGCAAGACACTACTACTGATAGTGGACCTACACAAGATGCATCTGCTAGCGTGAGTCCGGAGACAAGATGATTATAGAATCATGGATTGCATTCCACTGGCATGGATACGTCAATGCAAGGGAGATTGGACATGTATAAAGAAAAAGAGAAGGCACTTGATGATGTAATAGGCCCATTGACATCGAGATATGATTCCACTGATAGTTTTGACAGTGAGTTTGGAATACATGTAGTTGTTACACCTGGTATTAAGTAGAGGTATGTACCACCTCATGAGAGAGCAAAATCGCATAGTGTACCATAGCTATGAAGATCACAAAGAGAAAGAAAACCAGTTGATAGATTTACTTACAATGGATACTTAGCTAAGCACTATGCATACATGACAAAAGTTATGTGATACAAAGAGCCCACATCATATGCAGAAGCAAACAAATATGAGAATTGGTGTGAAGCCATGGATGAAGAGTATGATACTTTGATGGAAAATCAAACTTGGGATCTAGTTCAGTTGCCTGAAAGCAAGATGTCTATTGGATGCAAGTGGGTTTGTAAAGTCAAATGCAACTCAGATGGCTCACTTGAGAGATACAAAGCCAGGTTAGTTGTGAAGGGTTATGCTCAATAGTATGGGCTAGACTATGAAGAGACTTTTAGTCCTATTGCAAATATGGCAACTGTACAGACTGTCATTGCATTAGCTGCATCCAAGGGTTGGAAATTATATCAGATGGATGTAAAGAATGCTTTTCTAAATGGTGATTTGATGGAAGAAGTCTACATGGATCAGCCAGAAGGATATGTACATCTTGAATATCCATATTATGTTTGCAAATTGAAGAAATCATTATATGGATTGAAACATATACTATAGGCATGAAATATAAAAATCGGCTTATACTTACAGAGTATTGGATTTTAAGTTGGCAAAGTAGATCATAGCTTATTTACCAAGAAGATAGAGAAAGGCTATGTGATTTTCGTGTTGTATGTAGATGACCTTGTCATTACAAGTGATGATTCATAGGGGATTGATGAGTTCAAGTCTATGTTGCAAAAAGAGTTTCAAATCAAAGATTTGGGAGAGTTGAAGTTTTTCCTTGGAATTGAAGTCATATGCACAATCTCAAGGAATCTTGATGTTACAAAAGCAATATGCACATAGTATGAGATTGCCTCACTCCTGTCTCTCTCTCTATCTCCCTCTGCATCTTGAACATGCAAGGGTCAAGGGTTTGCATGAGATCCATTGTCTTAGACACTTTTAGTAGTTAACATCAAAACAAAAAGAATATCACATTGTTACTCCCACATACATATATACATTCACATACCTCTTTCTTTTACGTGCGTGATTTGCAAGTACATCTCAATATATCATTACTTCCATTGTGCACACATAAGTGATACATCACACATGTTTTTGATACATTCAATTTAGCATTATTGTGTGGGCTTACTACAATAGGGTATAATATCAAATAGTTTATTACACTTACTGCAATAATGTGTGATATCTGTTATTTTTCAATTTGTTTAAGTAGTTCATATTGGGATAACAATATTACCTCATGTTACTCAATCCATTGTGCACATATTCATGCGTGCATGCATCTACACACCACCCTTCCCTAGATATTTTGCACTTGCTTTATTTACATATCTTATAGTACTACAATTAAGTGAAGGCTTGTTCACAATCTCCTTCACTTGCACATTCTTCTCTCTTTCTCCTATTCTCTCTCATCCTCGTTTCATTGCACTTGAAAATCAAACACAATCAAATAATTCTAAAAGTAAATATTCATTATGCATATCAAATATCAATTGAGTTCCATTGTTGGAGGGTGGAATGAGTGATCCCTAACAAAGTCCAGGACTAAACCATGGAAGCATGCCAGCTCAGTCAAGTAGGGAAGCATGTATTCTAGGAGGATAGTGTCCATGGGGTTTCCCTCAAATGGGAGTGGGCATTGGGCTAAAGTGTGGCCAATCAATGTCATCAAATCATTTCAAGAAAAGGGGCTTTCTGTAACTTCTTCAGGAAGAAGTGGTTGTGGGAGTTGCTTTGCACTTGCCTTGTCCATATGAAATACAAAGTTCAATGCTTTCTTTGACGACTTCACACATTCACTTCTAACTAGTTGATGCAGCTCGCTTAAGTTGTCTTTCTTCATTGAGCTTCAAATGGCAATGTCAAACAATGTGGATATTTTCTTCAAAAACTTTGAAAGCCCTCGTTGCAAAATTAACCAATACTTGTCCACTTCCAAGGGCTTCATCAGTAATGACCCCTTCTACTTTGGTTGCCTATGTAGAAGCACCCCATTCACATTGAGCACAATTAAATTTCAGGTTGTGGGAGGTAGCTATACATACGCACGTGGAAAGACGAGTACCCATGTATTGGTATGATGAAAAAGAGTACTACATTATAGTCAACAAGTTTATACAAATATGTTATCTTTGCTCTTAGAAATCTTTCATCTTTGGCAAAGTGATACATACATGCAAATTGTCTATTGAAATTCAGTGCTACTGATGCAAGGTCACCATATCTTGCATTGCAATCTAAAATGGTGTCACCTTCTTTTGTGTATGTTTGCAAAAATGAGCTTCAAAAAGCCATGCCACGTTGCATGCCATCTACAACATATAGTATTCATATAAGAGATTAGGAATCTACTAAATGTCTACAAAACATCTCTATAGTGGTTTAACAACATTGGATCTCATATTGACCTCTCACTAGGGATCCTGATGTATCTTGCACCTACTATGTAAAAATGCATGTACACTAGAATATATATCACACGTACCTACATTTAAAGCATAAAATACTAATTTTAGTAATTACACTTATTGGAGCTAGCAAGTATGATACGTAAACAATATCCAATATGACCATATCATGACTTAAAACTCTCACATCTCTACTTCTAATGACACAGACACGCATCTTGCAAATGAACAATCTATGCCATGTGTAAGACCCAACACTTTTGCCTTGACTCCATCCGTCTTGGCGTCCATTCTCCATAACTTACTTGATGAGCTCTAACATGGAGTGTGTTGTGGCAAGGAAAAGTAACATCCATGTGTCCTTGAGCACACGATTAGCCAAATGCATGGCATTGATTGACTCTGCCTTAGTATGGTAGTTCCATGGCGAAATTCCATCCCCCAATCTATGCACATCACTATGTTTAAGGAGATGAACCACCCTGATATTACATGCTATCTTTGTGGTTTCTTAGTCAACCTCGATCATCTTGTGTTGGTTGACCTTCTCCAATGCCTCTGCCAATTGGGGAGAATGCCTCACTTGATTGATTGCTTTGTAATGTATTTCCTGTCTTGAATGGGTTATAGAGAATAGTACGTCACTCCACCTTTGCCATCATAATGGAGTGGGAGATAATGACTTGTAAGGGGTCTTCCATGTGGCTTTCAGTATGGATATTTGCATATTGACCCTACAATTAGCAATATATTCTTCTTACTGAATGTTACTATAGATAATATTCTTGAGACATGTTTGTTTACCTGTGTGTGTGGTTAGGAAACATACACCATTGTAGCTTCATGGGAGATAGTGTCTTGCAAGGGGGCTTCCACATGACTATCAATATGGCCTTCTACACAATGATCTCATAATTAGAAACAATTTCTTCTTTCAAAATGTCACTATAGACAATATTCTCAAGACACGTCAGTTCACTTATGCTTGTGTGGTGGCTGGCAAATCCTCCACCATTGTAGGTTCATAACCTTGAATTGTGTCCCCCCTCCAAAAAGACAGATCATCCTTATTGACACTATATTGGGGGGGGGGGGGGGGGGGGGGGGGGGGGGGGGGAACCATGAGTCACACTTGTTTACTAGTAGCCACCATGTCCCATGTTTTTAGATTCTTTCCTTTCCTACACAGGTGACACATCACTGTTAATATTGTGTAATGATAGAAAATTTTCAAGCTCTCATGTCATTTGATCACGATATGTGAAATCCATATGCATCATTTATTTACCTCTTTGTGTATGGGTTACATCTGTTGTCACTGTATCTAAGACCTTTAGTTATTTCACCCTCTACATAGTACAAAACATTCTTGTTGTTACTTCAATGATGATGAACAAGGCTTACATGCTTTCACATCATGATTTTTCTACATAAGCAAGCTTACCATCTCGGAGCTCTATACTATGCATGTTAGTGGGATGCGATGCAGTGTCCTCGACTATTCCCCTCACCTCTCCATTGCAAGATTTGGAAGAACTTGCTCTATCTTTCTATCCATGCCAATGATATGGACCTCCTTGGTGGTGCCTTCCACTACAAATCAAGTCTATTGGAAAGATATAAAGGGATGGAACAATACAACTCATTTGGAACAAGATAGATAAATATGTAATAAATGGCAAACTTGCAACTTCTAGTTGTCTTACCTCTACTACTCAAATGCATTGTTCGTTGCATCATTGGGATTACGATCTGCTCGTCAATGGTATCAATCAAGGGGCCTACATGGTTTGGTGGTTATGATTCATGTTCAATGACATATTTTCACTACATAAATACAAGAGATGTCTAGGATATAGTACTTTAAAATATCAAACCTTTTGGGTGTGGAGAAACCAAATTAATTGGTGACGAGGGCTACATGCCTTTCTTCAATGATACCATGTGTGTGCTTGCTCTTTTGTTTTCTTTTTTCAACAATCACACTACTAGTATCAATTTCTTGTAAACCGATCATAGTCTCTTTATAGACAACAAAGTATAATATACTCTTAAGAATGCAACTCATTTTACTTAACCATGCCTTTGGAGCCTTGTGTCTCTTGCATTTGTTTTTTCCTGAGTATTTTTTGTACAAACCTCTCTCATTGGATTGGTATCCAGTTTTTAGGTAGTTGAGGAAGATAGGGCATCTCTGATACACCTTCTCATCCCACTCTTGCTCTATTTGGTAATCCTCATACATGCACTGATTATCCTATAGGTCCACCCAGTCCTTACATTCTCCCGGCAAAGTTTGTATAGCTTCCCTCCCCATTTGCTCATACATGAACTTGATAGGCAAAGTCACCGTTACATTTCTAGAACAGATTGGCAAGATAACATTGCAAACATGCTTTAAGAGAAGGATATTGTGAACTACCTATACAAAAGCCTCCAAGGGAAGGGCAAGAAGTGAGTTTTTTGAGCAAGCTTTGGAGCGAGTTTTTTTTGGCAACCCCTCTATTCTTATTCCACATAGTTCACTTATTCCAGCCTTAGATGTATCCACCTCTACCTCCACTTCCACTTCCACCACCACCATTGCTGCCCTTGCCGCCGCTGCCACCACCATCGTCACCATCGCTAGCTCTACCACCACCACCACCACCATCACTACCTTCGCCACCACCTTTACTCATACACACACACACACACACACTCTCTCTCTCTCTCTCTCTCCTCTCACACAACACACACACACACACACACACTCTCTCTCTCTCTCTCTCAAATTATGTCACCTATCTCACCATCACCACTACCTCCCTCCCTTCCTCCCTCTCTCTCTCTCTCTCTCTCTCTCTCTCTCTCTCTCTCTATTTTGCAACCCAAAAATAAATTGTGCTAGTACTATGGATTGATAGAATCTATATTATATTATATTATGAAAGGTGTTTTAACAAATAGTTCTCTCTCTCTCTCTCTCTCTCTCTCTCTCTCTCTCTCTCTCTCTCATGTTTGCAATCTAGAAACATTTGTGCAAGCACTCGAAATCGATAGAACTTGTATTACATTATTGGATTGTGACGTGTGTTCCAATGAACAATTTTCTCTTTACCTATATATAGCTCTCTCTCTCCTCTCTCTCTCTCTCTCTCTCTCTCTCTCTCTCGTTTGCAATACAAAAGTATTTCTGGGAGAGTACTCTAGGTTTGATAGAACTTGTTTTGCATTGGATTATGACATGTGTCGCAAGAAATAGTTCGTTTTTTACTTGTAAATAGTTCTCTCTCTCTCTCTCTCTCTCTCTTATTTACAATACAAAATAATTTTTGCAAGCAATCCGGATCTAGATTCATATTACGTTGATATCTAGTAAGTGTACTATTGTTTCACAAATTGACAGATAATGATAGTAAAAGATGATCATAGCTAACCGAAGTGAGATATGTTTGTATTTTCTCAACAAAATAAAATGCATTTACTCTAATAACTAGCAAAGTCTTTGCTTTGCTGGTCACACTATGGGCGACATTAGAAAAGTTCTTCTCTTTCCAAATATGTGGATGTGGATGAGACAATGATGATTGGAAAGTCATCACAATATCTTTTACGGTGAAAGTTTTTTTTTTTGTAAGTTCATGTGTATAGTGCCTACATCAGTTGATTCGTATGATTCTCTTGAATTATTTCCTTATCCACCTCTCAATTCTTTGGAATGGTCCATTCCAGATGAGTGGATGCTTTAGACATTAAAAATGAAGATCGTATATGATATTCATAGCTCATTGAGATTTAGGACAGCTTCAAGATCAGTGGGTCTTTCATGGTTTGTACCAATTCATGTTTTTGCATATATCTTCAAAAGCACTAATGTGCATTAATATCCCTCCATCTTCATTTGTAAGAACATAACAGAGGACTTTGTTAATTCCAATTTTGAAGAAGGATCGAATGAGGTGGATGGAGTGCGCAATGGTGACATATTTTATTATGTAGAATGGTGGTCTCTAGTGTTAAATTTTGTTGCTTGATTACACGTTCATCATTGTACATGTGCTTCTATTATTGATGTCAGATGAAGAAAGCACGCCAATGGGTTCCCTTGGAGTCCACTGAAGATATGGGATAAGTATTTGATATTCAAATTCATATGCTAGGTGGAATGATCAAGTCAATCATAGTGAGTGATTGTTGGAGTCTCCTAAATTTGCAAGAGTATCTAGTCTTGATGGGGGAAGCATTCATACAAAGATCGTCAGCTTCTATATAAGCGGTAGAAAGATGAGTTTGCTTATTGTTGGATTTTTAAATAAATTTTGGTTGGGACATAGTAGTTCAAATCTTATTTGTTTCTTTTCTTTTAAATGGACAAAAGAATGGAGAAGAATTATATACTATCAAGTGCTTTGCAACAAGTCAAAATCTATGTACAAAATGATATATCAAAAATTAGTGATGAATAGATCATGGGATTTTATTTTTTAAAGCTTATTTTAGATTCTCTAATATTGTATATTTTAAATTATTTGGTTATTTTATTTTTTTATTTTTAAAAATAATATTAATAAAATTTAATGGATTAAAACAAAAATAAAACTCTAGGTCTATGGCCTATAAAAACCAGTCACTTGGTCTCATTTTCTTTTTCTAACTCTCCAACCACTTCTCCTCTCCCAAGAACACTTGTACTTGCCTCCTTCACCCCTTTTTCCACGATGGATCACACTCTTAATAGCTTTAAGCAATTCCTTAAGGGTACAAAAATTGTTGGGAGATCAGATCTTTACACGATCTTTTGTCCCAATATCAAGTACTATGATATTGTATTGCAACATGGTCAAAGCTTGCAACACCCTATCGAGTACATGAACACATACTTATGAGAATATACCTTTGGGTTTTAGGATTTTGACAAGGAATGGGTGCCATGCAATCTGTTGAAGTACATCAATGGCACACATGCATTTCGATAACAACAAAGAATTCATGCTCCTCCATGATGTGGATAACTTTTTTGGAGTGAGCGAGGATGAAGCATTGTTGATGTTGGCAATCAGCAATGACTTCCTCCTTATGTATGATAATTTTCCTATGGAGTACAACAAACCAAAGTTAGAAGACATAGACATCGCACCCATAGCTCTTGGAGATGCTGTGGACTTAGCAGAGCATGCCATGGTTGTCACCCAGGAGTTTGAGGCAGTGTAGGTTAGCTTGACATGTACCCTTGGAAGAGTAGCAACCCCCTCCCGATCAATGAGTTCAAATCAATGACCAAATCCTCGGAGGTTGCCGCCGATGCCAAGTTGGAAGTAAGTGTATCAATAATCAGTCTAGACACTTTACTTTACTATGTATACTCTTTTGAGCTAATTTCATGTCAATGTAGATTGTGCTCGATATTCATAATTTTGCAAGTCACTAGAAGAGCTAGGGAGCATTCAAGAAGGATGATCCATAGCACACTACATTGGTAGGATCCCCATTGCTGACATAGCCATTGTCCATGCCATCTTTACCCCAGACAAATGGGGGGACTCAGCTCTCTATCTTGAAGGCCCTATCAAAAGTGCTATGTGCAACCACCATCACCTCGAATGCACACAAGATCATTCTTGTTAAGAAGGAGTCGGTGAGACACATATTTGGTACACGCTTGCATGGAAGGATACTGTAGGTTGTGGGGATTGGCAAAGCCATAGGAGCCAACCAGGTTGCCATATAGGAGAGTGTCAAGGTAGGGTTGCTGCAAGAGGCCAAGAAGAGATGGAAGCATGCCCATAAGAAAATCAAGTGCCTAAAGATGGCCTGAAACTGAGCTCTAGGATTCTAAGCATAGTCTTGTAAAGAAAAAACCATTTGTACTTTTCACTATAATACAAATATATTTTTATTACAATCTATCTCTCTCTTAAGCATATTGTCTATTTTTTAGCATTCAACTATGATAAGATTGAAGGATTTTATGCATTGATGTTATGTGATACCAGTGTGTATACTTTCAGAGTACGATAGATACACAAAAATACAAGTAACACTTTTTTGATAAAAAGTTTGTGGTTCAACAAGCCAATTTGCTTAGTTTTGACCCAAAATGATAAAAAATGCCATAAAAAATTCAATTTGAGTTATTAAAGAAGCCTTGGTGGACGCTATGGTGCGTGAATGGGTAGGATGGAAAAATGATAAAAAATGTCATCAGAAATTTAATTTGAGCTATCCATGAAGCCCTGGATGCTATGATGCGTGAATGTGTTGTCTTGCCCATTCATGCATCGTAGCATCCGAGGCTTCCTGAATAGCTCAAATCAAATTTTGATGGCATTTTTGATCATTTTGGGCCAAAACTAAGCCAATTGGCTTATCGAAGCATACATTTTTAATCGATAAAAATTTAAAAATTTCAATGTACTTTGTTGCTTGTATGATGTATGCTAACTTATCATTTGACAAAGTAAAAGGGTTAACTAGACCATTGGCTTGATAATCAATTTCCCATTCTACTTGATTGTCGAGTTCTCAATTGACATTGCAAATTTAATCATTACACCATCATGCACAAATACAATATGAGACATTCAAGGCACAATAAAAAGTAAAGGTTTTTCATTACGTGTTGAAGTTCACAAGGTACATTGCATTGTGGTGTATTACAAAAACTGTAGGCCCTTGGTACCTCTTATCTCTCTCCCCTCTTATCTGTCTAGCTAACTGCATCTCTCTTTGCATGATAGCTACCCAGGTGGCATGAATTGCACAGAGATATGCATCCTCAAAAAGGGTTACAAGGTACACTTTTGTTGTTGAGACTTCAAGCTCAAGCTATTGACTCGACATGACAGCTATGTGTCTAGGTGTCCCTAGCATGTGTGTGTCATTAAATAAGGGTATGTGACTTAATTGTAGTTAGTAGATCAATATGGTTTGGTCACTTAGAACTAGTTTTTTCGGTTACTCAATTGGTGTGTGCAATTGAATAATGAAGAAAATGAGAGCATAAGCTCTCTATTGCCTCATTTCTCTCTCCCATTCTTCTAACATGGTATCAGAGCCATGAAGCCTGGAACCTCTACGAGCCTAATGAGTGTGGACTTGCAGTGAGCAAGACTTGTGAGTCTAGAGTTGGGGACAAAACTCTGCAGGTAGAGAAGTGAAGGACAACCATGAACAAGAGTTGAAGGAGTTGTATATGGGGTTCTTGGTATCTAAACCTGTCAGGACTTGTTGGAGCCATTCAAAAGGATTAAAAGACATGTATTGGAGCTCTTATTAGTGAGCATTGGCTTGAAGAATACAAGCAATAGCTCATGTGGTGTATGATAGTCTATGCGCTTGCTTCTAAAGAGAGAAAATGAATGGCATTAAAATCATGCCAAATCAGCTCAAATGTAGGCTAATGCTTTGGGAGTATTGAGTCTTTTGTGTGGGATGTGGTTGGTACTAATGAGTGTTTGGTAATACTCACTAGTCATAACAGGAAGTAGTCATCCCCAACTCTTGAAAATTAGTGTAAATAGGAAGAAGATTGTGCGTGTTCTCGACTAACAAGGATGGATAGCTTTGGTGCTTTGTACATGCATCCCATGTGTGGCATATCAATTGCCAAATGACAAGATCATTTAAACTAGTGTGCTGTAGCCAAAAATGTGGCTACTAGGTAGTGTGATGCCAAGATAACTATGCCTGCCTTCTTCACCTACAAATCAATTTTTCACAGCATTAAAGGCTTGAAGGGTCACACATGACTTCATAAAATGCTTGATAAATGTCATACTTGATGTCATGGATGCTTGTTAATGGACTCGAGATTATGTACACACACTTGGGGCATGATAATGAAGCAATGGAGTGCAAATTTGAATGAATTTTCTATAGCTAGCACTGTCCTGGAAACAATGACAACTCATACTTGAAATTTTGCAACTCATTGAAGCTTACTAATATTACCTATACATAGTCTTTGCCACATGAAGTGTGGACATTAAGTGGCATGTTGTGAGCATTGGATTTTCAAGTCTAGAGTTATACTTGTAGGCTAAATGATGAAGTAAATCTTGCACTATGACAGGCAAGTAATTGCAGCCTATTCTTTGTGAATGCAATAAGATGCATCTCAATCTTTGAATACACAAGAAGGACATACTAAATCAACACGAATTGACTTGCATTGTTTATGCCTTCAAGATCTTGTAATTGATCATGAGTAGGAGTCCAAAATTCAATGATTTGAATGCATTTATAGTTTTGGAATGGTCTTGAAATCAGTCTTGGAACTGTACTTGCTACAAGCATAGTGAACTACATGTTGATGTCATCTAATGCTTGGATATTACTACATGGATTGTGGGTGTCTTGAGGAATAATAGAACCAGAAGAAATCAACCCGCGGAGTTTAGAACGAACGCCAACCTCTAGCAAGCGATCCAACGCATCGTCCCATGATAAGGGGAAGGCCGCTAAGATGGACCACGGCTTGGCCGAGGTCAAGACAGAACTGGCCAAAATACAAGACATGTTAAGGCGACCTAAGCACCCGCACGTCCAGTGCGTGTATTGCGGAGGGAACCACCTGCCAGCAGAATGTCAAGACGCTAGGTCAAGACCCTGCGCTAACTGCGGAAGGTTCGGCCATGATGCCACGCACTACAGACTACCACGAAGACTACCATATACGCAGCCCTACGGCCAGCTCTACCCTAATGCTCAATTTTGGACTAATTTATTGATGGTAAAATAGAGGTACTTGACTGGTTGCAATTGTAAGAAACGTCTTGGTTGCTACATGTTGTGTAAGAAAGTCTTGATACTCATAGAAATGTCTGTGAACTTCAGAATGAAAATGGATATGTCTGGAATGCTTTAAGGGGTTTTCTAAATAGAGAATATTCAGAATTCAAGAGAGGACTTGTTGTTGGTCACTCATAGTTGATATTGCAGATAGCTTGTTGAGAAATCAAATGATGTATGCCCAAAAGAGGCTGGCCTATAAGTGGTTTTGTATGAGAGATATGACAAAGATGTATACTCTAGAAGCTCTAGGAAGAGTTTTCCAAAATCCCATAAGCATAGAGAGTAAAAGTGGTACTATCCAAAAAGCTATAAAGGCATGTACTTGACCCTCATTTCAATGTAATGGAACTATCAGTTTTAGTTACTCAAGACTGTCTTTATGAGTCCAAGCTAATCTATCTTGGAACCTAATTCACTTGAGTTACAATTCCTTATTCTGATAATGTATCGTGTGTTTGACTTGCATCCACCATAGCCGATCTAGTTCTAGGTCCGTGTTTCTCACAGAGCCATGGCTAAGCTAGATAGCTAGTGGACGCATCTTATTTCTTCCTTGCATACTTTGAATCCTTCCTATTTCGATGCCATCCACACATCCATTAGCTTGTACAAGGTGAAGGATCTCAAGGCTATGGAGGTGCTGGTGCTTTGACGGGGTGAGTCACAACATTGTTCTCTTTTCGATAGAAAAGTGGAGTCTTGTAGATCCGAGTTGTGGAATGTATATGGTTGAGGTAGTCCATTGGTTGTTTTCCCTTGGAAGCAAGGGAAGGGTTGTGGTTTGAAGGCAAGAATAGATGACCCTGGAAGAATTGAGTTACGGTATTGGGCCAATTTTGATCAGAATCATCTTAGGGATGTTTTCAGGGATCATCTAGCATTGAAGCTGATGGATGTTATAGCTGAGAAGAAGACTGCATATGCAGAGCAAGATGCTGCTCTTCTGCAAAGAGATGTTGCTTTTGTAGATCAAAACAATGCATGGATGGAGAGTGACTCAGCAATGACAGCTCTCACTGTAGTAAGAGGTCGTAAGGACCATAATGAAGCTAATAAGAGGCTAATGCAGATGGTGAATTTTGCTGTAAGTTGTCCACCGATGGAGTCAAATCTGTTGACATATCCAAGACCTGCAAGTGTATATGAGAATTTCACAGAAGCCAAACCAATAGCAAAGCAAATGAAGCAGCAAGGAAAGAAAACAGCGGATAGCGTGAGGAGCGGGCCCTATGGCCAGATCTTCTGCCTTGATAACTTCATCTTCGGCCAATCTGGCACCGGTAACAACTGGGCTAAGGGCCATTACACGGAAGGAGCGGAGCTCATCGACTTCATTCTTGATGTTGTGCGCAAGGAGGCTAAGAACTGTGACTGCCTTCAAGGTTTCCAGGGTTTCCATTCTCTGGGAGGGAGCATTGGCTCGGGTATGGGTAATCTCTTATCTCTAAGATCAGGGAGGACTATCCAGACAAGATGATGATGACCTTTTCGGTCTTCCCCTCTCCGAAGGTTCCAAACACAGTCGTTGAGCCATACAATGCCACATTATCTGTGCATTCATTACTTGTACTGATCAACATTATCCTCGTTTCTTACTACACCGTCCCATGTGCAAACATTGCTGCACTCAATTCAGGCATGTCTGCATCCAACGTAAACATTCTGCCCTTCTTCTTTTCTTTTACTATCAAGCGACTTTTATTTTTCATATCCTCAATAAAGCATCCATGAGAATTAAATCTGACCTGCAAGCCCTACTCAACCATTTGACCAACAGAAACTAGGTTCTTGGTGATATTCGGGACATGAAATACATCCGATAGGTATTTCTTTTTCCCATCCTGCATAGACAAAAGAATTTTTCCAATCTGCACAATAGGATGTGTAGTATCATCACCAGTCTCCACAAATCCTGGTTTTTCCATTTTCCTTGCATCCTGCATCCATTCTGCATGACCTGTCATGTGGTTTGATGCACCTGAGTCAACATACCACACATCGTTGCTTTCTTTTGCACTTGTCACAGAATTGGTCATGTGCTGCACCATAAACAAATGCTCATTTCTGTCATCACCCTGTCTACTAGAAGATGCATAATTTCCTTGTTGCAACTTTCCATTCATGATGTCATTCTGCTTTTTATAGCAGTCTTTAGCCATATAATGCATTTTACCACAGTAGTAGCATTCAATATTGCTGTTTGCATTTTGGCCTCTTTGCCATCCACCACGACCTCTTTGGCTCCCCCTGCCTCTAGAGTTACCACGTCCTCCTCCATAGAACTGGTTTTCTTGAGTTTGCTACATATTCTGATTTCTACCATGGCCTCTAGATCGGCCTCCTCTACCTCTGCCTCTACCTCTTCCAGCATTTGAGTAGAAGACAGCTTCTTTTGAAGTTCCTCCTGAAGAAGATGCACCACCATTTCTCTGCTCCTCAAAAATTAGAAGAGCAATCAACTCCTCAAAATCAGGAAATCCTTCATGGACGGAAATGGATGTTCGGAATTGTGCATAATCCTTTCCTAGACCATTCAAGGTCACAGAAACTAAATCATCATCTTCCATTGGCGACCCAATGGAAGCAAGTGCATCTGCAATCTTCTTCATCTTTATGTCGTAGTCATTGATGCTCATACTTTCTCTTTGCACATTGTGCAACTCTTGCTTGAGCTGCATTTTCCTGGCTTGCGTATTTGTGCTATATATTTTTGACAAAGTATCCCATGCCTCCTTTGGCGTACTTGCATCTTGAATATGCACAATCATAGAGTCTGAAATGCTGATAGACAGCCAGTATATAACTTTCCTGGCTCTGTCATGCCATGCTTTAAATACCTGCATTTGCTGTTGATTGGGAACATCAGGAAGAACTGGTTATTCTTCATTTCCTGCAACGAATTTCCAATATCCTTTTCCCATAAGGAAATTCGTCATTCTGAACTTCCATGCTTAGAAGTTGTTCTTGTCAAGCTTTTCAGTGACAATCTGTGAAAGAGAATTAGATGCCATTATAGAACACTGCAAAAAATTCTGTCACTGCAAAGAACACAGCTTCAGCCTCACAAGGGCAAATCTGCAAAACTGACGAAAGTGGTATTTGACCACACAGTCACTTCCTAGTGATGATTTTGCATGAACAGGCAACAAGGATGATTCTATAACTCCCAATGTCTCTGTGCACAGGCATACGATGCAATTTCTACAGTAACTTTTCACCGACTTGTAGAATAGTGGTCGCACAACATAAAACTGGGCCTTTCCTGAGTGCGTGCGGAAAACTTCCGCCTCCAAAACAGGCCCCAAAATGGCCTCAAATCAAAAAAACAGAGCAACCAAGGGCTAAAGCCCTTGCCCGTAGAATATACTACCCTCTTGCTACACCGCGAAGGGCGTCTCAATCTAAGACAATGCACTCTTGCACTTTCTGGCTGTGCTACTTGTAGAGACTTGCACCCAAAACAGAAAAATGAAAGCAACACTGGTCCTCTTACCAGAACACCGCAAACTTGGTTTGCTTTCTTGAGCTCCTAACCATGAACAAGGCTCTGATACCATGTAAAGATTGTGGGAGAGAAGGAAGGAGTCTCACTTGTAGCTTTCTTGCTTGCACAATGGGGGAATATACACAAAGGTGGAGGCTGAAAAACAGTTTTTCTCTTCTTAGTTGTGTAAGCCAAAAAGAACTCAAGTACATAGAAATAGAAGAACCCTATATACGCGTCTCAAACCAAACTCAACTAACTAAGGTGTCATACTAACTAAGTCACGAACTAGAGTAGATAAGGATAGCTGTCATCTAGCTATTAGTCATGGGTGGTGTACCAACCGCATCTGCAACTGACAAGTCAGTGACATAAATGCACAATGGTCACCTTGGCATATCACGAGTGGAGCTCGATATCTCAACATTCATTACATATGTGTTTCTTCACCTTTCCTTATTACATGTGTGGATTTGTTACGTGAGATATTTAGCCAATATGATAGCCTTAGCATTCTCCAATGTGATGGAGTGAATGAAGGTGCATCTATGATGCGACCACCTCCATGATAAGTGTCCTTGAAATATGCACCATGAGCCTAATAATGAGACTTTTCCACACCGTGGGTGCTCCATATCCAAATATCTATATTTCTCCATAAAATATGATCCATGAGCATATAATATGTGCTGCAAAGGTATGGAGTATTGATATTAGATTTGAAGCATCAATGTATCCAAATATTAAAGAACATGCAAGTAGTAGAGTTGAAGGTGTACCAGGTATTGGGTGATGTTGGTTTCTCCCCATGCATTGACAACTAGCTTTGTAAAATCATTGACCACTACATGAAACTCAACTTTGAGTGGAATGATCTATTAATGGTTTTAATATTATACATACTAGCTTATCAAAAGAATACCACTAGGAATTCTTAAGACTAGGTCTCTTTCTAAATCTGTATTGCGTTTGCACAAATCTTTCCATAGCTCCCACTCTAAGTTTGATGGCTTGCTAGTCATATTTGTAATGGGAGCTCACGCTTAACCACCAAGACCCACGGACCACTTATTCCTTCAAGCGTTTCAATGAGCACCTATGGATATCTCTCACCTAGCCGATGCACCTTCGATTATACCGGGATGTAGTTAGCTTACATTGATGCCCAAATGAGTTGCCTTCTCCCTCAAACACTCTGGTAGCTCCACGATTTGTGATGCAAGCTCAAGCATCCTCAAGCCTCCTCCTCCAAGCTCCATTCTCCATAGCCACATGTGAGATGAGAGAAGAGAAGAGAACAGAAGAAGAAGAAAGGAGATGATGGAGAGCTTCACCTTCAAGATCCCTCACCCTCACACACTCACTCCCTCACTCACTCACACTCCCTCCCTCAAGCACTCACTCACAAACAAGCAAAGATAAGAGAAGGAGAGAAGAAGATGAGTCTACTTTTGCTACACATCAAAGAACGAGCTCTTCATTTACTTTTCAACTTTATATACAAAACCCTAAATCCCTTTTGTGCGGTCATCCCCTTATTCCCTTTTTTACATGGCCAATCGATTATCCTCTTATCTTCCTAGCTTCCTTTCTATCATCCATCTATCTTTACAATTTGCACAGGAGGGAGCATTGCGCTCTTTTATAACAATTTTAGGGGTGCCACTTAAAAATGCACTTTTACCTTTGACTTGATTTTTGAGAACACCCTTGCGCTTTTAGTCGTTCTCCCTCCTGCCTTTTCTGTTGTGTTCGATTTCCTCATGGACCACCTCTTTTAGGTCCCAACTTGCAATTTTCCACTTTTTTTCACTTTCTTCTTGAGTTGAGGCTAACATTATCCCCCTCCTAGCTTAGTTCCAGTTCCATGTGGCAATGTTGTGTAGTAGTTGGAAGGTGGGATGGGTGTAGCCATATGGCTTTTTTGAGTCTGTATACAAGCCCTTATAGAGTATGGTGTTGGTGGGTGGACTGGCCCTTGAAATTGAAGATGTAGTTGGGGTGGGTTTCTCTTTGACGTTGGCATTGAGTGGATTTGTCCTTTGAAATTAAATATATCATGTTGGACAGATCCTTGCTTGGAGAGAGGTTGATGGACGGATCTGTCCTTGAAATTGACGATGGTGTTAGACGGATTCCCCTTGGAGAATGGTGGGTGGATGGATTTGTCTTTGAAATTGGCGATGGTGTTAGTAGGATCCATCCTCTTGCCCTCCGCGATTGCTACAACGTGATCTTAACATGGCATTTCCCTATTCCCTTCAAGTTGCCTTATCCCTTCACCTATGGCCATGTAGAGTTTACCACTTACATAGGAGGATATATGCGTGCCTTATAAAATTAATTACATTGTGCCTTGCGCTTCCGGAAGTTCTCCCTCATCCTTGAGAGAGCCTTGCTAGAATATCCAGTGATGTTTACCACTCTTTGGAGCTTTCCTTCTCTTACATTGTTCCTGCTTGAGTAGAATGAGCTTCTTCATTCACTTTTTGATCGGGGCTTCCTTGGTTCTCCTCTACATCACATGGGCTCTACCTGGTGATACCTTGTGGAACATTATCCCCCTCCTAGACAATTGTAAGTTTCATGACACTAGCAATTTTAAGTTGATGAAGGTTCAATGATTGAAAAAAAGGCCAGTTGTGCGAGTTGATGATGATGGGGTCTCGTGGAGATTGGTTGTTTTTGGGGGGTTGATTAGCCAGTTGAGATGGTGGGGGTCAAGAATGTATTGCATGGATGATGGGGCCTTGTGTGGTTTGGGTGGATGGTGGGGCCTCCGATGTTGGTGGTTTGTAGCATTCAGTCATTACCTGAAATGCATTCTCTCTCAGCCAGCCATTTTCCCCCAAGCTTGCTTCCAATGTTGATCACTTCCACCACCTTGATCAGCAGAACCCTATGCAAATTGGTGGGGAGTTGGAAGTTTGGATCAAAGGGGTTTTTGGAAGTTTCCAATTATTTCTAGATTACCAAATCAGTGTGGAAGCTCACTAAGAAACTATCCTAGCTTGGTGGAATAGGCGCATGTGGCACTTGTATAGGTCTAGCATTCAATATTCTCCTTGCTTCCTCCACCATTTGTTTTCTTTTTTCCTTAAGTGCGGCCCTTCTTTCTTCTCATGTGTCCACTTGTTGTTGGTCTTCCGACTGTGGTAGGGAAGGAGGCTGTGGGACTAGCTCTTCTTCATGGGACCCCATCTTGAAGCTTGCACCAACCTCATCTCCCTGTCAAGTTTCTTGTTGGACCCCTTCCGCTAATTCCCACTAGTTGCAATGGCATCTTCAAGTTTGCTCTCAAGGCCCTGCATGCAATCTGCAGGTTCTTCTTGATGGCTTCAACGGCCTCCCTTTCCTCCATCTGGGTGACATCGAGCAGTGTATTGAGGAAGGCATGTTGCTGGGGTTTGAAGCCTGTTTGGGCAGTCTCTACTCGGATTTCAGCTAGTACTTTATCTTTTTCAACCCGAGCCATATGGCGCACCAAGGCTTTGACTCTTCTTTCATTATGAGCTGCCCACTCATCTACTCTCTTCATCATCTCCTCAAGGCTTTCCCCTTGCCTCTGAGCTAGCACTGTCAGCATGTGTTCTTGATCTTGCATTTTCTCTTTTCAATCTCTGCTACTCTTGCTGTACTAAGGCTACCTACGTGTCAATTTCTCCACTTCTTTTTCGTATCTGCATGCTATTTTCTCCTTCAGCACCTCTAGTTCCTTTGTGGCTTTATTGATCTTCTCCATCTCCACTTGCAAGTCCTCATAAAGCCCCACGATCTCTTCATTGTGTCTTTGTAGGTGCACTATGGCTTCAGTCTCTTCGTCCAATCTTGCCTGTCATTTGGCTTCTGCCTCTTCTTTAGCCTCTGTAGGTGTTCTTTGAGCTCATTGATCTCCCTTTGGGCCATGGCTATTTGTTGGGTTTTCTCCAACTAAAATGCAGCCATGGCCTCTTTTTTTGCTTCTAGCTCTACCATTGCCATCTTTTTCTCTTCCTTGGCTTTCTCTAGTTGAGAGATATGCTCCTTGACATATTCATCATACTCCACAGGTGGCATCACTGTTGTGGGGATGGAGGTTGTAGAGGTTCCCACCTTTTGTTTCTTCGGGTCTTGTCTAGACTTGGCATCTACTGTTGGTCTTTTGGTTCTTGCCAAAGGGGTCCCTTATCCTCCTCCTTGGCTCATTTTCTTATTCAAAAAGTATTGAACCCAAGCCTTTAGGTTACTGGAGTCCACCTGGGTCATAGAGCTAGGTGTGGATATGGTGGTGGTAGTGGCGGGCACCAGGAGAGTAGGAATGGGGGTGATTGGGGCCTTGTCCTTGCCTTCTTGCACTGCAAGTGGTATGAGTTTCGGCACATGGGAACTTGAGCCCGACCCTTCATCTCTAAGCGGGCTCATGGGCTCCAGCTCATCTTATCTGGGTTTTTGCTCAATGGATTTGCTCATTGCAAGGGCTATATCTTCCTCCTCCTTTCTTTTCAACTCCTCCTCCTCTTCTTCCGCCTTTCTCTTTCTTTCCTCCTCAACCTTCTTGGAATCCCTGCGAGCCTTTTGTGAGTCCTCCTCTCCTCTTCTTGCTTTTCCTGTGCAATTTTCTTCTTTGTCTTCTTAGCCTCTTCACAGCTAGACTATTCTTCCTATTCCCTATCCTCTTCATCCTCACTCATCATCCTTTCACTGGATTGTGCCTCTTGTTCCTGGTGGTGAGGTGGTGACCTGATTGGCATTTCATCAACTCCTTCTCCTTCTCCCTACCCTTGCCCCAAGGCTTCTATGATGATGGCAGTAAGGACCCCACCAAATCCAATGGTTGAGGCCTTTGAAGGTGAAGCTTTCCTTTTAGCCTTGGTGGCAGGGGAATCTCCTCCTGCAAGCTGTCCTCTTGTTGCTAGAGCCTTTGTCAAGGTCTCGATGGTCTTTCTCACAAATCCATTGAGGTTCACCTCATCCAGTGTGATCGTGCTACGATGCTCTCTAGCAAGGGAACATTAATGCGGCTCATGATTGTGTTATACCTTTGACTAGAGAACAATGCATGCACCATCTTGGTCTAGAGTTGGATTTCAGGATCCAAAATATTTGCCAAGCTAATGCCATCGTTGGTGCGGACCTTCACCTTGTCCATCCCTAGCATGGCATATACATCTCTCTTTTTGGCTTTTGCTAGGACCAATGCTCTTTCTACCAACTCTGAGGTCAATTCATTTTGCACCCGACAAGTTTCTTCTCCCTCCCGCATGGTCATGGTGCCGCGGTTCCTATGAAAAGTTTGTAAGAACTCTGCAAAATGGGTATAGCTAACCCCTTGCTCACTGCTTCCATGTATTTCTGCAGATTGCATTGCTCAATAATCTGCCTCACGGCTCATTCTTTGATGGCTTCTAGGTTGAAACTGGTTGAAAGCCCTCGTCTCCACTAAAGGCCATATTTCGCTTGTTCTTCTTTTGAGAAAGGCAAATTGCCAGTCTTTTCTTGGCCTGCCATGATGGGTGCCTGTCATGAAGCCATATTCACCATTAGTGCTTTTCCAAAGAATTACTCGTGGAAGGAAGGACTACATGCTTTGCTAACTTGAGATGCTTAAGCACATTAGTAGACTTTTCCTTCAAGCAGTCCCTTCATTCCAAGATTTTATGACATTTTTCTCAATTCAAAAATTAAATTTTCATCTATTTTGGACATTGACTCTGATATTTTTAGTTTTTGTTGCGCATTTTATTCATATTACCTATTTTATTGTACCTTTTGATTTCACCTTACCCCCTCCCCCTTGAAAATGAGAAGGATCCTTCCTAAGATTAGAGGTTGAAGGGTTAAGGGCATTCAATGCCTGTGCACTGGTGCTTCACATCTGTATGAGCCAAGCATAGAAGTTTGGATTATATTCCATTTTAGTGTAATGGTCCATGGGCCTTACCTTTCGCTTGTTGTCGAAGCTCTCTCAAAATTCCTAGAGGTAGTCTCCTCTTGATTTGAGCTCTTGGTGTTTCTCTCCTTGAACTGGTTGTCCGCTCTAATGGCCTCTTCAAAGACCCTAGCCAGTGTGTCTCGCTATGAGCTTGAGTTGCCTGCCAAGGCCTTTGTAGAGCTCTTCACTTTGTATTCCATTATACTGTGGACACCGCTCTCTCAGTTGGTCGCTCACCAGTTGAGATTCTCTTGAAAAGACTCCTCATGTGGGTCATGTAATCTTGGATATCTTCCTTGTTCCTCTGCTTGACATTCATTGGCCACACTAGTAGGTTATTGGAGTACCCTGGCTTGGAGAATCTCTTAATGAAGAGATTTTTAAGGCTATTGAAGTTGGCTTGCTCAGTAACATCTAGACTTGTGTACGAAGTCCTTTCCTTATTGCCAAAGTATAGATCGAATGCTTACGAGCGTTGAGTAAGATCGGTGAGGCCGTTGGCCTCGCAAACCTGCTCAAACTGCTCCATGAAGCTGTACAGGTTATCATTTGGCTGGTACTTATTTAGTTGTTTCACGATAACATGGATTTTTGATTGGCTATTGGATCCGTGGTTAAATCCTAGTCCAGCGAGTAGCGACATTGTTAGTGCCACAACACTCTGCTCTGTTGTGCCGTGTTATCTAGCAATCACTTCATCTTAGAAGCTCGCTCAGTGTGAGGTCTTCTTCTAGCGCACTCTCTCTCTTTATATTTGGTCATGTCCAATTTCTACTTGCTATAGACAGCACTCGCTGGATCTCTCACATTTCCATGTCCAGGCATAAGCTCCTAGTTTGCAGATCTTGGTTATAAGCCACTATACCCAAATGAGTTGTCTCCTCCCTCAAGCACTCTGGTAGCTCCACAATTCGTGATGCAAGCTCAACCATCCTCAAGCCTCCTCCTCCAAGATCCATTCTCCATAGCCACACATGAGACGAGAGAAGAGAAGATAAGAGAAGAATAAGAGAGGAAATGATGGAGAGCTTCACCTCCAAGACCCCTCACCCTCACACACTCACTCCCTCACTCACTTACTCGCTCACACTCCATCCCTCAAACACTCACAAACAATCAAAGAGAAGAGAAGGAGATAAGAAGATGAGTCCACTTTTGCCACACAAAAAAGAATGAGCTCTTCATTCACATTTCAACTTTATATACAAAACCCTAAATCCCTTTTGGGCAATCATCCCCTTATCCCCTTTTTTACATAGCCGGTTGTGGCCCTCTTTCCCATTGTCCACCTATCTTCCTAGCTTCCTTTCTACCACCCATCTACCTTTATAATTTGCATAGGAGGGAGCCTGGTGCTCTTTTACAACAATTTTAGGGGCGCCTTGCATTTAAAAATGCAATTTTGCCTTTGACTTGATTTTTGAGGCCGCCCTTATGCTTTTAGTCATTCTCCCTCCCGCCTCTTCCATTGTGTTTGATTTCTTCCTGGGCCACCTTTTTTAGGTCCCAACTTGTGCTTTTCTACTTTTTTCCGCTTTCTTCTTATGCTAAGGTTAACAATATTACTTAGGAATCTCTTTGCCTTCATTCCACTCATTATTATTTTTTATGCTGCGTCATAAGTTAGGCCTAATGTTTTTTGTTCTTTTTAATATTTACATTGCTTCTATATACACCTAATGAATTTGATAGCTTCTCAACTTTCTCAATATCTACTTCATGTCAGGAGGGTGGTTTCATTGTGTATACATAATTGATATGCAACTTCAATAACTTATCAAATATTCTCATGAGGCAATGCAAAGTGCAAAAATGGACATTCTCAATGTTAATTGGAAATATGGCTTTCCAATTCTTGTCAAGATGTGACCTATTTGGTGGTGCCTTTCTATTGTAGGCCAGTGATCCATCCCTTCCACTCAACATTATCTACAACCTTAGGAGAATTATTTGTTTTCATGAAAAATGGACAAGGCAATGATGTAGATGCCTTAATATCACAATTGAACATACACTTTAGAGTTTTGAAATTGCCACCCAAGTGCCCATTAATATTGAATTCTGTGACTGCTTCCATGTAGAGCTTCTCTCCACTCGTTTACTTGGAAATTATATTCAGATATGGAGCGTATTGAAAGATCCAAGAGAGAACATTATGGGTCTCCTTGGGCACTTTGGCTCCTGCTAGCCACCAAATTTCATTTTTTGATTGTATACTAAACGGTTAGACAAGCATGCTATCTTTTGTATAGGCCATGGCGTAATTCATCAATGTGGTCCACCCTCAACTTGCATCTCTTTATGATTTGACATTCGTCATCAGGCAGACATTTTTCAAGCTTGATAAACTCCAAGGTTGAAACAAAACCTGGCAATCATAATCGGTACAAAATTAGGAGAAACAAGTGTACTATATTGAATCCATAACATTAGATTAGGACAAGTCAATACCTCCCAAGCAGTGCACCTTGTACAAAACGAGCCATGGCACATTGCAAATTAACCAGATCAACAAAAATATTATTGAAGTAGAAATCTATCTAGCTGTAGCTCTCTCCACTTCTATTTTGCCCATGATAAAAAAATACTTTTCTATTGAATCAACAACAATGGATATATTTTGTGCTCGTGTTATAGCTCTTAGCCAAAATGGACGAGGAAAAATCATGTGCTTTATTTTTCTACGAGCCAATGCTATTGCTATTATATCGTATATGGCCTCATAGCCTTATCGACTAACCTCGGCTGTATCACATGCTATTTGAACTTCTTCTACAAATAAACTATTAAGAACATCTATAAGAACCTCATTCAAAGCAACAAGTCAAAGGGCTCAATGTCAAGGGTCTCTCAAAATTCCAATCAAATGCTTGGGTTTTTAGAATGCCTTTAGAAGATCCATTTGTTGTCTCTCACCTTGGTCTCCAGCATCATAAAAAAAGTTCCTTAGATATTTTTAGAAAATAAAGTAGATTTAGATTATCCTTGAATAGAAAATGACAAACCTTAATGCTTGCACACGTGTTTTTCATGCTCTATCATTCAAGGATAGTGATAGCATTTGAAGCAATCGGTGATTCTTGCTTGCTGATGTGGCACTTAGGAGGAGTAGTGGATCATAAAATAGTTAACTACCTTTGCAGGGTCCTAGGTATCAGATGTGTGGATATTAAAAAATATGAGTTGATTTTGAGAGCTTTCAATACAAAAAAAATGAGAACTTTAACTTACAATATGATTGGGTGCCTTTTGAGAAAAAGAAATCTATTTTTTGTAAAAAAATTTACAAAGATATTTTGAAGGACAAAAATAAATCCCAATTGCTGATGTGGCACTTTTGAAAAATTGGTGGTCCCTTCTTGGAGGATGAGATGATGTAGAGGGAATTTAATGCAAAAAAGTATATATAAAATGAGTATTTCAACTTGCAATATGATTGGGTACCTTTTAAGAAATCTATTTTTTATGAAAATTTATAAAAATATATTTTTTTAGGGCAAAAATAAATCCGAGTTGCTGATGTAGCACCTTTGAAAGAGTGATGGTCTCAACTTGGAGGGTGAAAAAGGGCTAGTCACTAGAGTGAAAAGAAAGGGAGACTCCCCCTCCTTTCTAGGTAGGGTCCACCACAAAAAGTGGGTGGGGCCTAGAAATGTAGGGAGGTGAGGTGACAAAAATGCATGCAATGATGATCATTGAAGAGGGACTAATGCAAGCTTAAGGATTCCTAATCAATTTCTTACGAGACTCTTTTTGAGTCCATATTTTCCCTAATGATGTGTGCATATGCAAGGATATATGTATATGGATATTGTATGTTTGTGTAAGGGTCCTATATGCAATTGCAACAATATGAATGCAAGAACATATGTGCCTAAGGATGTGTGTGCGCAGAATGTTCTATTTGGTCTAGTGTGTGTGTACTGTGGCTTATGTAGATAGATACATGGGGGGAAAGCACTATGTATATAGGTGGATGCGCTAGGAGATGTGTGTATGTGACTATGTGTGTGTGTCTATGTGCAATGTAAAGGTTTGAATAATGCTGAATTAAACAAGAAGGAACTAGGAAGTTGAATATTTAATAATTATCCCATTAATGGTATTAAAGAGATTCCACTCCCAAATATTTAATAGTTAACCCATTAATGGAATTAAAGTGAGTCCACCACCACTGCCGGAACTCCCCTTCTCCTTGTATAGGTGAATTGAGAGATTGACAAGGTGAAAGAAGGCCGCCCCCCTCACCCCCCCCCCCCCCCCCCCCCCCCCCCACACACACACACACACACACACACACCACCACCACCACCTGCCTTGATTGACATATGCAACCAATCAACCTTAAATGTTAATCACAATCTCCTAACAAGTTCTCTCCTCCTTGGTCTTCTGGTTGATGGATGCTCTTCTTACCCCTACATGTGGTGGCTCTGCTCCCTCTTCTTAGTGGTCTTTCCACCTTATGGTGGCTCTTTCTTCTTTTACATTGGTGGTTCTTGGCTCCCATCAGGTGGTGATAGAAGGGCATAGAAGGTGGTAAAGGAGGGAGAGATGATGGGTGTGGTGAGTAGAGGAAGTTAAGATGAAAATGAAAAATGGAGTGGAGATGGTGGAAGAGGTGATAAGGGGAGTGAGCGGGGTTAGGTGGAGGAAATGGAGAGGTGAAAAAAGGTGGAGGAGGTGGGTGTGATGACTATGAAGGGGAGCAAGTGGCCCAAGTGACTGATGGCACCACCAACAGGTGGGATGGAGTACAAGTAGCTCTACAATGGGCTGAGATTGGGTGTGAGTGAGAATGGCCTAGGTGAGTGGCACCGATGATGAGGATAGGTAGGAATGGGAGCATAGGTGGTGATTTGTTGTGGTAGGTAAGCGGGTGATTTGTGGCAGGCGGGATGATGGAGAATAGGCCAGGAAGATGGAGAAGGAGTTGAAGGAGAAGGGGCAAAGGCAGATAGGGGATGGCGTAGAGACAGGGGATAGGGCAAAGGTGAGTGGTGGGTAGCACAGAGTTGGAGGGGCAGCCAAGTGGCCTAGCATAGGCATCGCCCAAGAGGCCGGGAGGTAGAGTGGTTTGCAGTAGCCTTGGTGTGGCAGAAATGGTGGGGGAAGAAGGAGATGGAGATGGGGGAATAGGGGTGGAGCATCTCTCTCTTCCCCCTTGCATGTCCCCCTGCCCTAATTGGCTTCTCCTTCTTCTTGTTCTCTTCTTTTCCTTTCTCTTCTTCTTCTCTAACCTACCCCTACCCCCTACCCCTACCCATGCCCCGCCCCCCCTTCCTTCTTCTCTTTCTTCTATTCTTCTTCTTCTCCTTCTTCCTCTTTCTTTTTTCCTTTCTCCCCCCCTTTCTTCCTTTCTTTTCTTCTTTTCTTCTTATATTATTTTTCTCTTTTTTCCTTTCTTTCTTTCTTTGTCGTCGTCGTCTTCTTCTTCTTTTCTTCAACCTAAAAAAAACCGCAAAATATTGATGATGCAAGACTAACCACTTAAGCAAGATCCACAAAATTTTTAAGAAATAAATAAATGATTTAAAAAATAATAAAACAAATAAGTGAATGGTAAAACCTAGTCATTAAATTGTTAATATCACATTTTTATTCTTTTTTGAAAATCTAAAATAAATTTCTATCATATCCTAAAAAAATAAAATCTATTCAATCACCTGCATTTTGGAGTGGACATTCCCACACCCTTCCTATTCCACAGCATGTGGCATGCGAGCAACTTCATGGTCAATGTGTCCTTGGTCTTGACAACATCAGAACCAAAATGTTGGGCAATGTGCACTCAATGTCTTGGGACCATTGGACATACTTCTATTATTTCAAGAGCTTTGACACACAAAATCCTTGGGCTAGCTCTCACCTAGCCCCCCTTGCACGTAGATTGAGATCCATTGTATTGAGCATTGCAAAGTATGCCTCTAATCATGAAGTTCAAACATGCAAGCTCCATGACTCAAGTGAGTGCTTCTTTGCTCCTCAACCCTCCATAGCCTTCGTCATGCAAGGAGAAAGCATGGGCAAGCCATGAGAAAGTACTTAAGAGGAGGAAAGAGATTTCACTCCCTTGCTTCCTCACCTCACACTCTCACTCTCTTTCCCTCAATCTCACACACTCTCTCACAAGGACAAAAGCAAGAGAGAAAGTATTAGAAGTTTGCACATACATGAATAGCCTTTTTCATTCTCTTTCAACCACTTTATATAAATTTTTAGGATTAGGGTTTCCCTATCCCCCTTGGACATCCATCCCACTTTTTGGACCAAATATTGGTCATCTCTTATTGCATGCTTTTCCTATGGTGAGAATGAAATAGAACCTTTGTGATTTTTTTCCTTGAGAGCTTACTTTAATATTATAAATTACATAAGGTCAAGCTTAGCTTGCAAATTTACATGATAAATTAATACAAATTTTACAACCTTTTGGCAATTTAAACATGCAAGTGCTTCACACACATTATATTGTGGCTAATAATCCAAAAATTAGGCTCCTTCTTTGTGCTTGCTTCTTACATGTTACATGTTGCCTACTTCTTGTGGTTAACAAAAGAAGAATGAAGAAAATATAAAGTTAGCAAAGAAGATAGGCAAAGAAAAGGAGATAGGAAAGGATGAGAAGTATGCACAAGAGACTAGAAAACTAGAAGAAAGAAAGAAAAAGAAAGTTGGAAAGAAGGTCCAAGTAGAAAAAGGTGGAGGAGCCACCTAAGATGAGAGAGTTTGAAGGGTTAGAAAACCAAAGGAAGAATATGAGAAGAAAGAAGAAGAAACTAACCTAGAAGTAGAGAAAGCCAAGATAGAGATAGATAAGAATATGAAAAAGGAGAGAATAAAATAATAAATAGATTTAGAGAAGACAATGAATGTAGAAGAGGAACTAAAGATAGAATCAGACAAATGAGGCCAAGAGGGAAGAAAGCAAAGAAGAGAAATGAAAAAAAAAAGTGAAGAAAGAAGGAGAGAACGAAACACCAAGAAACAAAGGAAATCAAAGGCCAAACTAAAGAAAGAGAAAGAGAATACCTCCACAACCTCCCAAACTACAAAGTGACTAAGGCTAAATAAAACCATTCATTCGATCCAAGGCCATACCCCACCAAATGGAATAAAGAAAGTGAATAGATTCACTTTAACCTTGAGGCTACAAGTTACTCCTTTGACCCCAAAGTAGTCATCCCAAAACCAAATTGGGTCAATGAAGGAAATAAGTGCACTTCAGTACCACCTTCTCTCATAGCAACATTAGACTTCACCGCCACCATAGCTAGTAGGTAGCACCTCCATAGAGGTGCCCTCCATAACTAGGCTATTATCATGTCTCACAATAGTGCCACTTTGAAAAGAATAGATGTCAATGCACAATGGAAAAAGAAATGGCACAAGATATGGAGGATCAAGCAATCGTCTTCATCTTCATCTTCTTCACATTCTCTCATTATCAATTGATTACACACAAAGTATCTCCAAAAGTGATAGATACCTTTTGACCTTTAAGTCACTTCATACACAGCTTCTACTTTTTTTATGAATACAGAGGATATGGGCTTAACCTATATCTACAACACTTTGCATCAAGGTTAGAATGAGCTTGTCGATACAATACCCCAAGTACACATCTAAAGCACTCTAACTTCTATTTACCTAATGATTTGGTAAAGATATCCACAACTTGGTTATAGATTTTGACATATATCAAGTCTATTTCTCCATCCATAACCTTCTCTTTGATGAAATGGTAGTGCACTTCAATATGCTTTGTCCTTGGATTGTAGATTGGGTTCTTTGCCAACATAATGTTGCTAATGTTATCACAATACAACTTCACTATCTATCTCAATCCTCATATCACATAATAGTAATCCCAACCATATTTGCTCATATGCTGCCAATGCTATACCTCTATACTTAGCTTTCATACTAGATAAAGAAATTGTGGTTTGCTTCTTGCTTCTCCAACTCACCATGGCTAAACCAAATGAAAAAGCATAACCATTAGTGGATCTCCTATCCATGATACTTCATTCCCAGCCTACATATGTGTATCCAAACAGTGTAGGCTTGATCCATTTTTCATAGAACAAGCTAAAGCTAGCTATCTTCTTCACATATCTCAAGACTCTCCTCACTACATCTAAATGTGACTTGCATGGTTTCTACATGAATTGGCCAATCATTCCCAATAAAAAGGAACAATGCATTCCTCAATTTGGATACATAGTGTGAATATTTTGGATGTACATACCCTTTTGATTGATCTAGATATACTTTTTGTTCAATGTACCATTCAAAAAAACATTATTTACATCCATTTGATATAATTTCAAGCCATAGACAAAAGCTAATGCAATCATCGATCTCATTATAGTCATCTTAGCCACTGGACTAAATGCCTCCTCATAGTCCAATCCATATGTGTATACATAACCCTTTGCAACCAACCTTACTTTGTACCTCTACCAATGAACCATCTGATTTGCACTTAACTTTATAGTCCTACTTGGAACCAATTGCCTTCTTGAGGAAACTCAAATCCCATGTCTTGTTTCTTTAACAATGCATCCATTTCCTCATCATAGTGTTCTTCCAATCTTTGCTTCCAACTTCCTATTCAAAACAAGTAGGCTCCACATGCTAAACATATGATACCACATATGCATAATGCATATTCATGAACCCATTATATGTCAACCTATCCATTGGATGTCTCACTCTATCTGATCTCCTCAACTAAGGTGCACTAGGATGGTGCCTCAACTATTTTTGCATGTGGTGAAACATACTTTCTTGTACTATTTGTCCTTGGAATTCTCACATGTGGTATCCCTGTCAAGATTGTGGGAGAGAAGGAAGGAGTCTCACTTGTAGCTTTCTTGCTTGCACAATGGGGGAGGCTGAAAACAGTTTTCCACTTCTTAGTTGTGTAAGCTAAAAGAACTCAAGTACATAGAAATAGAAGAACCCTATATATGGGTCTCAAACCAAACTCAACTAACTAAGGTGACATACTAGCTGAGCCACGAACTAGAGTAGATAAGGATAGCTGTCATCTAGCTATTATTCATGGGCGGTGTACCAACCGCATCTGCAACTAACAAGTCGGTGACATAAATGCACAACGGTTACCCTGGCATATCACGAGTGAAGCTCGATATCTTAACACTCCCCCTCGAGCTCAATCCCAATTCCTGCACACCAAGTAGGTCTCTGAACTTGTGCAGCTTCTCTGCGCCCAATGCTTTCGTAAATATGTTAGCTACCTGATCCTCTGTGCTGACATAAACTAGATCAATAAGACCTAGTAAAACCCTCTACCGCACATAGTGATAATGCACCTCAATGTGCTTTGTTCTAGCATGATAGACTAGGTTATTTGCTAAGTGTATACTACTCATGTTGTCACAATAAATGACAACTGGCCCATCTGTAGGTTGATGCATATCATAAAGTAGCTTATGCAACCAAGCTACCTCACATGCAGCCATTGCTGCGCCCTTGTACTCAGCCTCTATGCTCGACAAGGCAACTGTAGGCTGTTTCTTGCTGCTCCAAGTGACTGCAGAACTCCCAAAAGAGAACACATATCCACTGGTAGATTGTCTATCAAAAATACTACCAGCCCAATCAGCATCAGTGTATCCATGCAACTGTATCTGAACCCCAGTCTCATAAAGTAGTCCATACTGTAATGTGGACTTCACATACCTGAGTATGCGTCTAGCCACATCCAAATGCGGTTTCCTTGGAGCCTGCATAAACTAACTTACCAATCCAACAGTGTAGCTCAAATCTAGCCTGGTAATAGTCATATAAATCAAACTTCCTACTATGCGTCTGTACATAGTAGGGTATTCTAGAAGCTCACGTGCATCTGCGCTCAGCTTCACATTCTGCTCCAAAGGAATTGAAATAAGCTTACAGTTTGTCATCCCATATTTGGATAGCATGTCCAATCCATACTGCCTCTGCAAGAGCCGTATCCCACTTGGTGATCTAATCACCTCAATGCCCAAGAAATAACGCAGCTCTCCCAAATCCTTCATCTCAAACTTCTGCTTCAATAGCATTTTCACATGAAAGATATCTTCATCACTATCACCTGTGATAATCAAATCATCAACATAAATGACAAGCAGCATAATACCTTTCTCTGTTTTTCTCACATAAAGTGAGAAAATTGCCTTGGAAATCTGAAAGCCAATAGTGACAAGATACTGTCCTATCTTGTCAGACCATGCTCTAGGTGCTTGCTTCAAGCCATACAAGGCTTTCTTCAACCTGCAAACAAACTCACGATGAACAGCATGCATATAACCTGGTGGCTGCTCCATATGTACCTCTTCTTGCAAATCACCATGCAAGAAGGCATTCTTTACATCCATCTGATGTAAAGACCATTCCTTTGATGCAGCCATAGCAATGACTGCTCTTACGGTTGCCATCCTTGCAACCGGACTGAATGTTTCTTCATAATCAATGCCATATGTTTGTGCATACCCCTTGACTACTAATCTTGCCTTGTATCTGTTCACAGAACCATCTGCATTGTGTTTCACCTTATAAACCCACTTACAACCAATTGCATTCTTACCTTTAGGCAAAGGTACCAATTCCCATGTAGCATTTGCTTCCAAGGCATCCATTTCTTCATCCATGGCTTTCTCCCATTTTTCTTTTCCCATGGCTTGCTCAAAAGAAGTGGGTTCTGGTTTCAGTACCACTTTGACCATATAGGCATAGTGAATGGCTGTAAATCCATCATATTTCAGCCTGTCCACAGGATACCTAGCTCTGGTAGACCTGCGCAAAGTAGATTCACTCCCAGGTGCTCTCAAAACATCCATGGTCTTCCTTACTCCAGGTGTAACAATAGAAGGAATACCCAACTCATCATCAATGCTTTGTTCTGAGCTACTGGATTCACCATCCACATAAGAGTGACCTGCATTCACATCAAACATGGGCTGATCAACCTTCTCTTTTCCTTTTCGTGAAACCTGCATACCACTATCTGCATTGCTTTGAGAAGATTCTCCTGATCTCAATCTGCCTGTCCATGGTGAAGAATGTGAACCACTGCTAGAGGACACTCCAGGTCCACTAATATCTTGTGACTGTTGCTGTGAATTCTGTGCAGCATTACCATTTTGTGCATCTACATTATCAATCACATTTACTGGCTTATACCAGCTACTCATCTCATTAAAAACAACATCTCTGCTCACTATAAATTTACCAATAGAAGGGTTATAGCATCTATACCCTTTCTGCCAAAGAGTAACCAATAAAGATGCACTTCTCAGCTTTTGGATCCAACTTGGATCTCAACTCATCTGGCACATGAACATAGGCAATGCAACCAAAAATTTTCAAATGAGAAATATCTGGTTTCCTACCGGTATACCTCTCCTTTGGAACCTTGAATTTAGGCAATCCTGCAACAATATTTTGGGCTTGCATTGTTTTAAGTCGCTGTACATTAACATGACCAATGCGTTTATGCCAGATATCAATATCTGCAACTACACCGTCCCATGTGCAAACATTGCTGCACTCAATTCAGGCATGTCTGCATCCAACGTAAACATTCGACCCTTCTTCTTTCCTTTTGCTATCAAGCGACCTTTATTTTTCATATCCTCAACAAAGCATCCATGAGAATTAAATCTAACCTGGAAGCCCTGCTCAACCATTTGACCAATAGAAACTAGGTTCTTGGTGATATTGGGGACATGAAATACATTCGACATGTATTTCTTTTTCCCATCCTGCATAGACAAATGAATTTTTCCAATCTGCACAATAGGATGTGTAGTATCATCACCAGTCTCCACAAATCCTAGTTTTTCCATTTTCCTTGCATTCTGCATCCATTCTGCATGACTTGTCATGCGGTTTGATGCACCTGAGTCAACATACCACACATCGTTGCTTTCTTCTGCACTTGTCACAGAATTGGTCATGTGCTGCACCATAAACAAATGCTCATTTCTGTCATCACCCTGTCTACTAGAAGATGCATAATTTCCTTGTTGCGCTACATATTCTGATTTCTACACGGCCTCCAAATCGGCCTCCTCTACCTTTGCCTCTACCTCTTCCAGCATTTGAGTAGAAGATAACTTCTTTTGAAGTTCCCTTCTGAAGAAGATGCACCACCATTTCTCTGCTCCTCAGAAATTAGAAGAGCAATCAACTCCTCAAAATCAAGAAATCTTTCACGGATGGAAATGGATGTTCGGAACTGTGCATAATCCTTTCCTAGACCATTCAAGGTCACAGAAACTAAATCATCATCTTCCACTGGCGACCCAATGGAAGCAAGTGCATCTACAATCTTCGTCACCTTCATGTGGTAGTCATTGATGCTCATACTTTCTCTTTGCACATTGTGCAACTCTTGCTTGAGTTGCATTTTTCTGTCTTGCGTATTTGTGCTATACATTTTTGACAAAGTATCCCATGCCTCCTTTGGCGCACTTGCATCTTGAATATGCACAATCATAGAGTCTGAAATGCTGATAGACAGCCAGTACATAACTTTCCTGGCTCTCTCATGCCATGCTTTAAATGCCTGCATTTGCTATTGATTGGGAACATCAGGAAGAACTGGTTCTTCTTCATTTCATGCAACGAAATCCCAATATCCTTTTCCCATAAGGAAATTCATCATTCTGAACTTTTATGCTTGGAAGTTGTTCTTGTCAAGCTTTTCAGTGACAATTTGTGAAAGAGAATCAGATGCCATTACAGAACACTACAAAAAATTCTGTCACTGCAAAGAACACAGCTTCATCCTCACAAGGGCAAATCTGCAAAACTGACGAAAGTGGTATTTGACCACACAGTCACTTCCTAGTGACGATTTTGCATGAACAGGCAACAAGGATGATTCTGTAACTCCCAATGTCTCTGTGCACAGGCATACGATGTAATTTCTATAGTAACTTTTCACCGACCTATAGAACAGTGGTCGCATAGCATAAAACTGGGCCTTTCCTGAGTGCGTGTGGAAAACTTCCGCCTCCAAAACAGGCCCCGAAATGGCCTTAAATCAAAAAAACAGAGCAACCAAGGGCTAAAGCCCTTGCCCGCAGCATATACTGCCCTCTTGCTAGACTGCGAAGGACGTCTCAATCTGAGACAATGCACTCTTGCACTTTCCGGCTGTGCTACCTGCAGAGACTTGCTTCCAAAACAGAAAAATGAAAGCAACACTGGTTCTCTTACCAGAACACCGGGAACTGATGTGTCTGTTGGCTACTACTATTCTTCAGAGTGGTGTGAAGGGGGTTGTGGAATCACTTCTTCAAATCTCCCAATGTCAAATTGCAGTTCAGCTTCACCTTTTTGGCGATCTTCTTGTTGTACCTCCTCTACAAACCCTAGTGCATCAATCTCTTGGGGGGTTAGACTAGCCAACAACAAGTACTTGCATTGTTCATCAAGGCTCATCCCAGCTGTAATGGGTTGTGGTGGCATGTGTAGCCTTGCTTGTAGGGCTATGCATGCTATGCTCAGCTTCGTCTTTACCACCTCAAGGGACTCCCCTTCCTCTGTGTGAGTGGCATCCATTAGAGTATTTAGGAAAGCTCGTTGTTGAGTATTGAAGCCCACTTGGGCTACCTCTGCTCTGCTTTCTGCTAGGACTTTCTCTTTTTCCATGAGAGCCAGGCGATGCGCCAAGGTCTTCACTCTTTGTTCATTTTGGCCTACCCACTCTTCGGCTCTCTTTTTTATCTCCTCCATACTTTCTTCTTGTCTTTGTACTAGGGCCATGAGTCTCTACTCATGGTCTTCCAATTCCCTGCTCATTCTCTCCTTCTCTTTTCTTTCAAGGCTCATCTTCTTGCTTCCTTTCTTCTTCCCTTGTGGCAAACTCTTTCATGTGTCATTTGATTCGATGTGTTTTTGCTACCAAATCCTCATGTTGCATGATTAAAAGTTTATATTCTCTCTGCATTTTTTGCAGCTCTTGATTTTCATCCTCGAGCCATTGTCGCCAGCTTTTCTCCTTGTCATCTTTGGCCTTTAGTTCTTGTTTAGATCAAAGATCTCCTTTTGTTGCATAGCTATTTCTCTCGTCTTTTCAAGCTGGAAGGTTGCCACCGACTCCTTTTCCACTTCCAACTCGGCCACCACTATCTCTCTTTCCTCCTTTGCCTTCTCTAGTTGAGAGAGCAGTTCAACAACATATTCATCATAGTTTGCTGGTGATGTCATAGTAGTAGGGATTGCAGTGGTCGAAGCTTCCATCTTTTGGTGTTTCAGATCCTTCCTAGACTTGGCATATGTGGTTGGTCTTTTCTGCCCGCCCAGTGACCGTAGTCTCCAACTCTTTCCTTGGGCCAGTTCCTTATTAATGAAGTACCGCATCCAAGCCACAAAATTGTTTACATCAACACTAGCCGGGGTACTTGGAGCGAGAGTGGTTGCTTTGTTGGTGGGCACTAAGAGGGGCAGGATGGGATGGATGGGAGCCTTGCCCTTGCCTTTGATGACCATAGGCTGTAGGACTTCGGGTACATGAGTGCTTGAGCCAAGTCCCTCAATCATCCCTAGGTGGATTTAAAGCCCCTAGGTCATCAAGTCGGATTTGTTGTTCTATGGACTGGCGAGTTGCTTCGGCCATGTCTTCCTCCTCCATTCTTCTCAACTGTGCCTCCTTTTTGTGCAACTCTTCTCTCTCTCTCTTTCTCTGTTTTCCTTGATTCTTTTGCTAGATTTTCAGCTTCTTCCTTCTCTTTCTTCTTCCTCTCTTTAGCCTCTCTTAGGGATTCCCTTTTGGCTCTCTCTAAATCTTCTTTTTTCTTCTTCCTGCCCTCATCTAGTTTCTTCTTTTGAGCTGTCTTTTTAGTGGGATTCTTTGCTTTTTTCCTTCTTGATTGAGCCTCCTGATCCTCCTTCTCTATCTCAGTTTCTGTCCTGTTGCTTGATGGCTCTTTCTCTTGGTGGATCGGTGACCTATCTGGAGTCTCATCATCTCCTTTTTCTCCTTGCTGAGCTTCTTTTACAATCTCGTGGATGATGGCTGTCAGCACACTTCCATATCCGATGAAAGAGGATTTCAAGGAAGGTTTCTTTCTCTCGGTACTTTTAGAGGCTGGGGACTCTCCGCCTACCAGTTTGCTGCCCAGGGCTAGTGCTTTGGATGCTTGGTCTATAGTCTTGCGCATGTAGCCATTCCAGTTTACCTCATCCAAGGTGTGGGTTGCCACATTCTCCAGCATAGGCACACTGATTCAGTGCATGGGGGAGTTATAGCGCTGGCTGGAGAAGAGTGAGTGCACCAATTTTGTGTGCATGCGGGCCTCAGCATCGGGGATATCTTGTATGCTGATCCCATCATTTGTCAAAACATCCTCCCTCTTCATCTTTAGCATATTATACACATCTCTCTTATGTTTCTGCTCCACCTTAGGTTCCAACACCAGTGCCTTTTCCACCAAGGCCTGGTTCAATGGCACCTGCACCACCTGTTTAGCATTCTCCCCTCTTCCCACAGTCACCATTCCGCATTCTTGATCGAGGTTGTACGTTCTCAGAAATTCCACACACTTTCTATGGTCAGGATCATGCGTAAACTTCTCTAGGTACTTTGAGATGTTACACTGTTCCACCACTCTCCTTGCAGCCTCCTCATTGGCTACCACCTCCTGAAGGTTATGGATACTGCAGAATTTTAGCTGATTATAAGCATAGTTTTCTAAGCTAATGCCATATTGCGTCTTCTCCTCCTCCGTGAAAGGGAGTCGGTGAGCACAATCTTGCTGCGACATCTTTCATTTCTATCATGAACCATGATTCCCATTAGTGCTTTCAAAACAATTATTTGCTGAAAAGAAAGACTCCATGTTTGATGAATGAAAACATTTAAGCTCCAAAATAAACTTTCCTTTCAGACTTTTCACCCTTTATTTTAAAAATTTTGTGACATTTTTCCTCTCACAAGTTAACACGTTTCTTTCCTTTCTGCATTTGTAGACTAAGGTTTTCATTGTGGTGTGTTTTTTCTTATGTGTTTATGTGTTTGTTTGATTTTAATTGGTTCTAATTTGACTCACAAAATTTTTGTGACATTTTTCCTCAATCACAACTTAACATGTTTCTTTCCTTTCTGTGTTTAAGTGTAGATTGAGGTTTTCACAGCGGTGTGTTTATGCGTTTGCTTGATTTTGATTGGTTCTGATTTGACTCATCTTACCCCCTCCCCTTTCAGATTTGAGAAGAATCGTTCCTAGGATTGAAGGTTAGTGGGGCAAGGGCATTCAACATATGGGTCAAGTGTTTACCTTTGCATGAGCCAAGCATAGAAGTCTGGATTGTACTCCAAGTGAGCTTCACAGTCCAGATCGAAGGGTCGGTTGCCTACATGTGTGATGTAAGTAAGGACATCTGTTAGGAAGTCTCAGGAACTGATATGACTAGCAATATGTAACTCTTCCTCGATGAGGAGGTGATCAAGGTAAGGGTGTCCTTTGATGTGCTCTTCCATGGGTCAGCCACAAATAGTTGTTAACACCCTATACAAGGTTGGAGCAATATAAGTTGGGTCATACTCTGATGTCTTGATTGCACATTGTTGCTCAGCATTGGTCATTATTTGGCATCCTTTTGAGTTCCCATTGCAATCGAAGAGCGTACCGGTTCCGTAAGAATGGGGATTTGGTTTCAACAAGATGTTTCAACTCCTCGATTTCTTGGTCAATGATATCAGAAGTAGCTCGCTCATCTTATGACGTAATGAGGCACTATTTGATGGCTTCCTCTCTAGATATCTCAGTGCTGAGCAACTCTGCAGTAGTTGAGCGGGGTGCTTTGACGAATGTGAATTCGAACGTGTCCCATGAACAAGGCATCATACGAACTTCCATTTGCTAAGGGCTCTTGCAACAATAGGTCCAAGTCCAAGCGGTCATAGCTCAGGGCCATCGACATGAATGTGGCATCTAAGCATCTAAGAAGGCAAGCAATCATATCATCCCTTGTGTCTTCGGCTAGATCTGTGGCCAGTGTGAAGAATGATTTTTTCTCATAGGAGGGTCTAAGGCATATGGGTGGTTGAGGTTTGACAGAACTAGAGAGTTTGGCAACAGATGGTTGTGGTTTCGATTGTTCTTGAGATTGCGATTGGGTCCCTTGCAAAATGGGCCAGGACTGGACTGCTAATGGGACACTACTACTTGTGTGTGTAGCTTCGTGAGTCTTGGTAGAGTTATGTGGTACTGGTTTGGGAGTAGCAGGCTGAGATTTGGGCCGACAGACTTGGTCAGTCTTCATGGGCATAATCAGTTATGTGTCTATGGACTTGGTCTCTCGAGGCTTATGCGACTTTAGGCCTTGACACATTGTATGGCTCGGTATGTAAGCGTGAGGGCGGCATTTGATCAGTGCCTTTGGCTATTTTAGCCTTAGAGATCCATATCCAGACATTACCCTGATAATAGCCTTGAGCTTGCAATAGGGTCTTAGGAACCCATCACGGCTTGACCGTACGTCGCTGTCGATAGCTTTGTCTTGGCCTCCTAGGTTTTGAGGTTGCATTCTTAGCCTTGCGAAGGCATGGCCGATTGCTCCTTGGTGGCAGGCTTTGATATTTGGGTACCCATCTGAACTGGGGCTCATGGGCATTGGCTTTGGCCTTAGCAGGTTGTGACAAGTCTTAACCCCCTCCTTAGACTTGGCTGCATGTATTTCTATCGGTGGCTTTGTGGATCTCGTAGGAGTCACACAGCCCTTGCTAAAAGCTGCTACTATGCGAACATTGCCAATGGCTAGGTGGATATGCTGCGACTCATAATTGACATTGCAATGAGCTTGCTTTTTAAAGGTTTGACCTAGCAGTGACTCTGTGCCTACATCTTTAGTGTTTGGAAATGGCAACAGATAAAAGATCATTGGTATGCTCCTAGACTCGATAGAAACTGTGGCCCTGCATTTCCCTAGGAGTGCGTATGATCAGCCCCCATATGGGCTTAGTTTGGCAATAGTGGGCTGTAACTATGGTTTACCAATGTGGATCCAATGATCGTGGGTTAAGACATTGAAGTCTGCTCCCTCATCGACCAAGGCGTTGAAAGTGCATGTCAGCTTGGCAATGACCGTGATGCAGAGGTAAGAAGGTTCTACAGCTTCCTCATCTTCATCATCAATCTCCATGATTGTGGCTACTTGTACCTTGACAAGGGGTTCTAACATTGGTGGTTCATGCAGAGGATGCATGGGAGGGTAGTACTTCTCGATGTGATTGCCATTGAAGAAGCTTATGTCCTCGCCTTCTAGAGTCTCGAGTTTGATGTTACCAGTTCAACTGATGGCATGAACCTTGAAAGGCCCTAGACCTATAAACTTCATTTTTTGTTTATGCCCCTTAACGGAGTACAAGAGCAATAGGTCTCCCTGTTCAAAGTCGCGTTGCTTGACATGCTTGTCAAACCAGCTTTTGCATCATGCTGTCTTGCATATGAGCGCATGGATTGCTAGAAGTTGAGTTTTCGAGAGGCGTTCGAGTTCAACTAGACGTTTCGTCCATGCCTCCTTCCCTTGCCATCATTCATGAAGTGCGATTCTTAGGCTAGGAACAAAGAACTCTACAGGTAGAATTTCTTTAGTTCCATAGGTCAACCTAAAAGGCGTCTGACCTACAGCCATTTTATAGGCTGTGTGGTAAGCCCACAAGGTTGCCATCAAGTTGTTATCCCAGTCACTACGCAAAGTAGAGACTACCTTGATCAGGACGTTTACTAGAATTTTATTTGTGGATTTTGCCTGGCCGCTTGCCTGAGGGTAGTATGGCGAGGATTTTCCATGGATAATTAGAAAGGTGGATAGAAGATGCACAATCACTTCATCAATGAAGTGTGTGCGCTAATCATTTCGATGGGGTAGCCAAATCATGAGATTACTTGCTCCCATAGGAGCTTGGCAATCGTTCTAGCATCATTCTTTCTCATAGCTCTTTCTTCTACCCATTTTGTTAGATAGTTAATGTGGCTACAATGATGCTGTAGGACTAATGGGTCCTATGAAGTCAATTTTCCATTTTTTGAAGGGTTGTCATGCAATTATTGAGGTTAGCTCCATCTGATCCTTGCGAATCAGGACCTTTGTCCGCTGACACTCGTCACAATGCTTAACAAATCGTGCCGCATCGCGAAAAAGCATAGGCCACCACAGTTGAGATTGCAGCACCTTGCGGGTTGTCATATCTCAGCTAAAGTGTCCTCTAGTAATTCTGTTGTGTACCTCTGAGAGTGCATCGTGCATCTCATACTTGTATATGCATCTACGCAATAATCCACCTTGCCCTAGCCTTATAGCTGGCTTGCTATCAACTGATAGGGTTGGATCTTGAGGATAAGTCTCCTAAGTCGGGCTTTCTCTATCAGTCGTTCATGTAGTCCATGCTCAAGCACTTGGACTATGTCATCTGCCCAATATGGCATCAAGTCAGCTCGAAATAAATCTCTCTCATTGGATAGGCTAAACAAGTGCGCGTCTGGCAACTCATCGACGATGGCTTGTCCAGCGGCCTCTCCCGTGGGAATGCGTGACATGTGGTCGGCCATGCAGTGTTTCTTTCCTTTTTGTACAACCACGGAGAAGTCAAATTCTAAAAGCAGAAGGAGCCATCAAGCTATGCATCATGTAGCACAAGGTTTGTTTACTAAATATAGCAAGGCTTGATGGTCCACAAAGAAAGTGAAAGGCGTGGCTAATAAATAATGCTGAACTTTCTTCACAATAAATACCATGACCAGACCTTCTCTTTATGTCATCGAGTAGTTCATCTTGGTCTTAGTGAGTTATTTGCTAGCAAAGCTCACTAGATAGTCGAGATTGTGTTCACCAGGTTGGTATAACACTGCCCTCATAGCCAATTTCGAAGCATCAATATGCCCGTAGAAGGTAATGGTCCAATCTGGGGCTCATAGAATTGGTGCTGTGGTTAGAGCCTTTTTCAATTCCTCATATGCGCGTTGACATTATTCAATCCATTCAAATATAATCAACAATTTTTACAGAGGTCTAGCAATCGATGCATAATTTAGCACAAACCACCGATAATACCTCGTATGACCTAAGAAGCATTGAACTCCCTTATAGTTGGTTGGGGGTGGAAGATCAACAATGACCCTGACTTTCGAAAAATCCATGGCAATGCCGTTCTTCGATACCACGTGCCCTAGGATGCATCCGTGCTTTACCAAGAACTCACACTTTAAGGGATTCAGAGAGAGACGATATAGGTGACATCGTTCAAAGACTACTCGGAGTTTGTCTAAGTGTTCTCTCCAGGTTGAGTGAACACACAAGTTGTCTATGAAGACTTCTAAATATTTCCTGAGTATGTCTTTAAATATAGTGCACATAAGGCGTTGAAAGGTGGTTGGAGTGTTAGTCAACCTGAAGGGCATGACCCTATAGGCAAAGACACCCCACTCAGTGGTGAATGCAGTCTTATGCCTATCGTCAAGATGCACCTGCACCTGATTGTATCCAGAGAAGCCGTCTAGAAAACTGTAGGCCTCTTTGCCTACCGCTCTCTCGAGCATGTGCTCGGTGTATGGCAATGGTATTTGTCCCTCTTAGTGACAACGTTCACCTTCTTGTAATCGACGCACACTCTAATCTTTTCGTTTTTCTTCATTACAATGACTATGGGTGACACCCAGTCTGTGTGCTCAATTTTATAGATGAATCCCACTCTCATCAGCTTGTCAATCTCTTCCTTGACCGCACGAGTGTATTTGGATTCATAGGGTATGCTTGCTGCTTGACCGATGTTGTGTCTGGCATCATGGATATGTTATGAGTCACTACACTTGGATCTACCCCCTTAAGCTCTTCTAAGGGCCAAGCAAATACGTCTATACACTCTCGCAAGAGAGCAACGAGACTTTTCTCCTCTTCCTTTGTCAAGTTATTGGCAATAAAGACAGGTCGGGATGTCTCCCCTTCCTGGGCTAGGTTCACCTCCTTGACTTTGGCAGGTCCCCCGATGGGTTCACTTGCTTGCCCTTGACGTTTGGTACCCAGCAGGACCACTACCCTATCACCCTTCCCGAACTTCATAAATCTCTTAGGGAGGTCTTGTGGTTTTTGTTGTTCATCTGCTCGTGCATCCTTAGGATGTTTTGCACTTTCTTTCCTTAACTATCTGTAACTCAGATGGATGGGTAGGTCCCCCTTGGTATGTCTAGTCTTGGAAGGCCTAGGTATTTTTGGGTTGCTCTTTGAACTCACTTCCGACTCAGAATTAAACTCCCTATCTTCGCTAGAAGAGGTAGTCTCTCTCGGTGGTCACAGCTTAGAGGGTGACCCTGTTCTAAGCATTGGCATGGTACCTGGTTGGGTTAGGCTTGCTTGTTCAAAGTCTATGGCTCCTATATGTTCCAACCAAGTGCAATCACAATCCACACGCATGACCCTTGTCTCTATCCTGAAGGTGTCCTCTTTCTCTGTGGCTTGGAGTCTGCTCATATCTGTTCTATCTCTCGTCCTTCAGTGTCATATTCTATGGTATCTACCTCACCCTCTCTCTCGTCATTGAAGGAGTGGCAGTCTTTGTATTTGTCATCGAAATAATCTTTGTCTGACTGCTTGTCGTCTCCTAGGTCTTGGTATGTCTTGTGTCTTTGATTGGGGACAAGGGCCCAATTGTACATGAGGTTTAGGTCATGCACCCTAGTCCATTGCCACCTTGGTTCATCTATCTTGGAGTGGCTTGAAATTTGCTGTTGGATTGCCAGCTAGCTTGCTGCACAAATACTCTAAAATCTCCTAGAGTTCCCTCTTGTTGTTTGGCACTTGGAAAGTGATAGGGTTGGGTCTTTTGCGAAGATTTCGTGCCATCATGCAGACTAGTACCGAGGGTGTACCCTTGGGTTTGTTGATCATTTTAATGGCCTGTTCGTACTCCTCATTGTCTGGGAATGGTAGGTCAATGGTAGCAAGAACATGCATCCAATCTCACTCCTCTTTAGGACATGGGATATACTTCATCAGGGGTACGTAGAATTTCTTGACTCAGCATCACGAAGATGGCATCGAGGACAATTGGCCAAACGAGAGCATCTTAATAACAATGGATGTGGTGGTGGATGGTCATGAGTGATGGTGATGGAAAAGAAGGTAAGTGGCTCTAATACCATTATGGGCCCATGGATGGAACAATTGTGTGAATAATTTAATGGAAAATGAGTGAGAATAAATAAATTAATTGATGTGCAAATATACTCAAACACATATGAGAAGCAGTGTATTAACGAGTGAGAATGAGTACAATGATCAAGGTGATTACACTAAATAATGCGACACTTATGTGATAATGAGGCATTGAAGTGTCTTGTAATAATAAAAATTAAACCCTAATAGCTTAACCATCATAGGAAACTCTAAAATAAACCCTAACCCTAGTTTCTCTTAGTGCCTAGACACTAGGGGCAACAACTCCATTTAATGATAGTTTAAATGCATAGGGAGCTCAGATCATGGATCAAAGGAAATCAACATATAGCCCACAAGATGGCATGTAGAACTCCTTTCAAGAATGGGCTTTCATGGTGGCTGCATGAAACTTCAAAAATATACATAACAAACTCGAAAATGAGGTGATGCCTTAGCCCCTATATCAATGGTAGGGTAAAGGTTAGAAGATTTCTCTCCAGCTTTGATAATATCCAAAAAAGTTGCAATATGGAAAATTTGGAAAGAATTGTGCGCATGTGCAAATAGTGTAGCAAGTGATCCTTTAGTAGCACATAATTGTATGAAGATTTGGATGGAGTTAATAACTTCTTAAGACTTTTACACCAAAGAAAGAGTAGTGCAAGCTATTGTTTAGACTATGAGAAGGCTATAAAAAGTTTGGTAGAAGAAATAGTTAAAGCTTAGGTAAAGAAAGATATCACATTTTACTTGGTGAGTGTACTACTTGGAAACTTTATCTTATAATTGCATTTTTTCTTGGACTTGATATAGAAGAGAGAGAGAGAGAGAGAGAGAGAGAGAGAGAGAGAGAGAGAGAGAGAGAGAGAGAGAGAGAGAGAGAGAGAGAGAGAGAGAGAGAGAGAGAGAGAGAGAGAGAGAGAGAGAGAATTCTCGTTGGGCCCAATCCTCAAAACCATCATTACAAGAGGGATGGAAGGCCAACTACAACAACCCCATCTCCCACAATATATGTTCTTGTGCCGAAGGATTAGTGGAGCTATTAGAGACCGTCAAAGCTTTAGCCTAAGGAGTTGACAATGGAAGTACGTAAAGTCAAAGCTGAGGAAGGATAAGCATGACACCCAAGAGAAGCTCTTCAGACTCAAACCATGCAATTGCAATTGTGATATCTATTCCACCTTATCCCCTTGCTTAGGGTTTCCCTCAACCGGTTTTGCATTATCTTTATCACCCTCTTTAGCCTTTTGGCCCCTTGTCATGGCTCTTAGGTTAGAGGTTTTAGCGCCATTGATGCGTACAACCTCGATAAGGCTGACTCCATTGCCTTGTGGCAACTTCTCTATAGTGATCTTTCCCCTTTGCAATATTTGTCTTGGTCCATCATTTTGTTGGAGGTTATTACCTTGCGCTCCATGATTAACTGGACCTGGCTGTTTACTCCCTTGTTGGAGGGAACTAATCTTACTCCAACAGGTAGCGGGTAAGTGGCCCGACTTCCCACAAATATCACATTTTACATTTGGACAGTTTCTAGGGAAATGTTGTCTGCCACACCACTTACAGCTGAATCTTGAGGGACCACCCTCTTCAGGGCGTCAACTCCCTATCAGATTCTGCTGCTTCTTCAAGAAATTGACATCAATGGCTATTTGCCAATATTGTTCAGAAATCATGTCAGTGTAGTGCTTCATCATATCCTTAACTTTGCCAAGGACATTAGAGGCACTTGACTCATAGCCTTGATCGTCTATCCGTCGTTCCATTGGCCTAACAATTTGATTGGGCATTGGTTGTTGACTCACAGGAACAACATTAGGGTTCGAAACTTGGCCTTGGTGGAGCCAATTGACTAGCCATAGGCATAGTCACATTGGGAGGAGCTGGCAATAAAGGTACATTTTGAACCATGCTTCCTCTCCCATTAGGGTTATTCATAGGCATCCCTTGACTTCCATTTATCAATGGTAAATTGCCTCCAGGTACTAGACCCGCATTAAGATTTATTCGAGAGGAGTAGGCCTTCTGTAATCGTGACTCTACTCCTGCCCGCGAAATGGCGGTGTCTATATCAACCAAAGCCACACTGCTCAATTATACCTGAATATTGAAATCCAATCCATGCAAGAAGTATTGCAATTGGGTAGCTGGCGGAATAGGAATGTAAGTTTCTAACTTACGAAACACTTAAGCTTCTTGGCATAGGCTTTCACATTCTCATGTGGATCTTGGCGTGTTACATTCAAAACACGCAACCAGTATTGGCCACCTCTTTCAGGGGCATATTCTCCTCGGAAAGCTGCATAAAATTGGTCGATTGTAGTAATGGTTCCAGTCTCTATGCTATGATACCATACTGCAGCCCTTCCTTTTAATGTCATGTTAAAGAACATCATAAGATGTCCCTCATCTTGGATACGGTAATTAAACATTAATCTTTGGAATTCGCAAATGTGAAACTCCGCATCTTCTTCAGCTAACCCATTAAAAATGGGCAAAGGCACTCCTAAAGCTGGCAGATCCGGCGTCCCTGTAGGAATTGCAATGGGTTGTGCCATAACGATAATCGGATTGACACTAGGAGTTTGGATTGATGGGATCACACCCCCACTTAAAGTGGGTTGACTTGGTGGACGAGAGGAAGAGCTTCCGGTTCCTCCTACACCTAAAGGACTATGTGCAGCAGTTGGGTCACTAAGACCACTGCTTATTATGCGTATCGGGCTACTCCTTTGAGGAGAATAGCGACTTACAATCTCCAACTGCCGTCTAGCCCTCTCAGCACGTTCTGCTTTTTGTATTTCGGCTTAACGGTCCTTGTCAGAGGACATAAACCAACTTTTTGGTCCCTAAAAACCCTAGATTCGAGAACCGCCACTTGTTGGTAGCTCCCGACAGACGCACCACTGATGGGACCTCAAATGGGATGGCACTAGCCGAACCTCATGCTCATAACAAATAAACACACCCTCTCGGCCTCGCGGGCCAGGAGTGTCTATTTACTGCTAAAGGACGAACTGTCCTAAAGCCTAATCTATGCGTTTATAGTTTTTGTAGTTCAATGTTTCTCTTTCTATAAACTCCTTAGAGGGAGAACCCTTACACATTGGCCATAAATGCCATGATGATCACATACATGGGAGGCAACCTCTCGCTGGAATCACCACGGCCCCACTACAGCTCTCCTACATCGCAGGGATTGGCCCCTTGTGATGCGCTGCTGCTTAACATATAAAACAAACAAACAAACTCCACTCTTTCATTTCGAAAGTATTCTAGGAGATACCATGTGTCCTTACCAAATAATTCCTCAAGAAACAACTGTCTATCCTATGACTTGTCAAGATTGTGGGAGAGAAGGAAGGAGTCTCACTTGTAGCTTTCTTACTTGCACAGTGGGGGAATACACACACAAGTGGAGGCTGAAAACAGTTTTCCTCTTCTTAATTATGTAAGCCAAAATAATTCTAGTACATAGAAATAGAAGAACCCTATATATGGGTCTCAAACCAAACTCAAATAACTAAGGTGGCATACTAACTGAACCACGAACTAGAGTAGATAAGGATAGCTGTCATCTAGCTATTATTCATGGGCGGTGTACCAACCGCATCTGCAACTAACAAGTCGGTGATATAAATGCACAACGGTTACCCTGGCATATTACGAGTGGAGCTCGATATCTCAACACTCCCCCTCGAGCTCAATCCCAATTCCTGCACACCAAGCAGGTCTCTGAACTTGCGCAGCTTATCTGCGCCCAATGCCTTCATGAATATGTCAGCTACCTGATCCTCTGTGTTGACATAAACTAGATCAATAGGACCTAATAAAACCCTCTCTCGCACATAGTGATAATGCACCTCAATGTGCTTTGTTCTAGCATGATATACTGGGTTATTTGCCAAGTGTATACTACTCATGTTGTCACAATAAATGACAACTTGCCCATCTGTAGGTTGATGCATATCATAAAGTAGCTTATGCAACCAAGCTACATCACATGCAGCCATTGCTGCACCCCTGTACTCAGCCTCTATGCTCGACAAGGCAACTATAGGCTGTTTCTTGCTGCTCCAAGTGACTGCAGCACTTCCAAAAGAGAACACATATCCACTGGTAGATCGTCTATCAAAAATACTACCAGCCCAATCAGCATCAGTGTATCCATGCAATTGTATCTGAATCCCAGTGTCATAAAATAGTCCATACTGCAATGTGGACTTCACATACCTGAGTATGCGTCTAGCCGCATCCAAATGCGGTTTCCTTGGAGCCCGCATAAACTGACTTACCAATCCAATAGCATAGCTCAAATTTGACCTGGAAATAGTCATATAAATCAAACTTCCTACTATGCGTCTGTACATATTAGGGTCTTCGAGAAGCTCACCTGCATCTGCGCTCAACTTCACATTCTGCTCCAAAGGAACTGAAATAGGCTTACAGCCTGTCATCCCATATTTGGACAGCATGTCCAATCCATACTACCTCTGCAAGAGCCATATCCCACTTGGTGATCTAATCACCTCAATGCCCAAGAAATAACGCAGCTCTCCCAAATCATTCATCTCAAACTTCTGCTTCAATAGCATTTTCACATGAAGAATATCTTCATCACTATTACCTGTGATAATCAAATCATCAACATAAATGACAAGCAGCATAATACCTTTCTCTGTTTTTCTCACATAAAGTGAGAAATCTGCCTTGGAAATCTAAAAGCCAATAGTGACAAGATACTGTCCTATCTTGTCAGACCATGCTCTAGGTGCTTGCTTCAAGCCATACAAGGCTTTCTTCAACCTGCAAACAAACTCAGGATGAATAGCATGCACATAACCTGGTGGCTGCTCCATATAGAACTCTTCTTGCAAATCACCATGCAAGAAGGCATTCTTTACATCCATCTGATATAAAGACCATCCCTTTAATGCAGCCATAGCAATGACTGCTCTTACGGTTGCCATCCTTACAACCGGACTGAATGTTTCTTCATAATCAATGCCATATGTTTGTGCATACCCCTTGACTACTAATCTTGCCTTGTATCTGTTCACAGAACCATCTGCATTGTGCTTCACCTTATAAACCCACTTACAACCAATTGCATTCTTATCTTTAGGCAAAGGTACCAATTCCCATGTAGCATTTGCTTCCAAAGCATCCATTTCTTCATCCATGGCTTTTTCCCATTTTTCTTTTCCCATGGCTTGCTCAAAAGAAGTGGGTTCTGGTTCCTGTATCACTTTGACTATATAGGCATAGTGAATGGCTGTAAATCCATCATATTTCAGCCTATCCACACGATACCTAGCTCTGGTAGACCTGCACAAAGTAGGCTCACTTCCAGATGCTCTCAAAACATCCCTGGTCTTCCTTACTCCATGTGTAACAACAGAAGGAATACCCAACTCATCATCAATGCTCTGTTCTGAGCCACTGGATTCACCATCCACATAAGAGTGACCTGCATTCACATCAAACATGGGCTGATCTACCTTCTCTTTTCCTTTTCATGATATGTGCATACCACTATCGGCATTGCTTTGAGAAGATTCTCTTGATCTCAATCTGCTTGTCCATGGCAAAGAATGTGAATCACTGCTAGAGGACACTCCAGGTCCACTAATATCTTGTGATTGCTGCTGTGAATTCTATGCAGCATTACCATTTTGTGCATCTACATTATCAATCACATTTACTGGTTTATACCAGCTACTCATCTCATCAAAAACAACATCTTTGCTCATTGTAAACTTACGAGTAGAAGGGTTATAGCATCTATACCCTTTCTGCTGAGAGTAACCAATAAAAATGCACTTCTCATCTTTTGGATCCAACTTGGATCTCAACTCATTTGGCACATGAACATAGGCAATGCAACCAAAAATTTTCAAATGAGAAATATCTGGTTTCCTACCAGTATACCTCTCCTCTGGAGTCATGCCATGTATTGCTGCAGTGGGAGTCCTGTTCATTATGTAGACTGCTGTAGCAACTGCTTCAGCCCAATAAAAATCTAGCAGGTCTTTTTCGTTGAGCATGGCACGAGATACCTCTCTAATATGCCTGTTTTTCCTTTCTGCAATTCCATTTTGTTGTGGGGTATGACTGCATAAATATTGCTGCTTTATGCCATGCTCCTGCAGGAACCTTGCAAACTCATTTGAGAGGTACTCTCCCTCTCCATCTGACCTTAGGCATTTTATTTGCAGGCCTGTTTCTTTTTCAACCATAGCTTTAAGAGTTTTGAAATGCCCAAACACTTCACTTTTCTTTTTCATAAAATACACCCAAACTTTTCTGCTATAGTCATCAATAAAAGTGACAAAATAATGACAATCTCCAATAGATGCAGCTTTACTAGTCCACACATCAGAGTGGATTAATTCCAATGGTTTCTTACTCTCTTGAACATGTCTAGGAAATGGTTTCCTTGCCTGTTTTCCAAATTGACAGGCTTCACATACGTTATGCATTTCTGCAACCTTGAATTTAGGCAATCCTGCAACAATATTTTGGGCCTGCATTGATTTCAGTCGTTGTACATTAACATGACCAATACGTTTATGCCAGATATCAATATCTGCAACTACACCGGTCCCATGTGCAAACATTGCTGCACTCAATTCAGGCATGTCTGCATCCAATGTAAACATTATGCCCTTCTTCTTTTCTTTTGCTATCAAGCGACCTTTATTTTTCATATCCTCAACAAAGCATCCATGAGGATTAAATCTGACCTGCAAGCCCTGCTCAACCATTTGTCCAACAGAAACAAGATTCTTGGTGATATTCGGGACATGAAATACATCCGATAGGTATTTCTTTTTTCCATCCTGCATAGACAAAGGAATTTTTCCAATCTGCATAATAGGATGTGCAGTATCATCTCCAGTCTCCACAAATCCTGGTTTTTCCATTTTCCTTGCATCCTGCATCCATTTTGCATCACCTGTCATGTGGTTTGATGCACCTGAGTCAACATACCACACATCGTTGCTTTCTTCTGCACTTGTCATAGAATTGGTCATGTGCTGCACCATAAACAAATGCTCATTTCTGTCATCACCCTGTCTACTAGAAGATGCATAATTCTCTTGTTGCAATTTTCCATTCATGATGTCATTCTGCTTTTTATAGCAGTCTTTAGCCATATGACCCATTTTACCACAGTAGTAGCATTCAACATTGTTGTTTGCATTTTGGCCTCTTTGCCATCCACCACGACCTCTTTGGCTCCCCTTGCCTCTAGAGTTACCATGTCCTCCTCCATAGGACTAGTTTTCTTGAGTTTGCTGCATATTCTGATTTCTACCACGGCCTCCAGATCGGCCTCCTCTACCTCTGCCTCTACCTCTTCCAGCATTTGAGTAGAAGACAGATTCTTTTGAAGTTCCTCCTGAAGAGAATGCACCACCATTTCTCTGCTCCTCAGAAATTAGAAGAGCAATCAACTCCTCAAAATTAGAAAATCTTTCACAGACGGAAATGGATGTTCGAAACTGTGCATAATCCTTTCCTAGACCATTCAAGGTCACGGAAACTAAATCATCATCTTCCACTGGCGACCCAATGGAAGTAAGTGCATCTGCAATCTTCTTCACCTTCATGTGGTAGTCATTGATGCTCATACTTTCTCTTTGCACATTGTGCAACTCTTGCTTGAGCTGCACTTTCCTTGTTCAAAGAGGAGAGAGAGATAGGGAAAACACAATATCCATGAGCCTTCAGGCTCTCAAGCTCATTCCTTTATTTCCACACACTGAAGTGAAAAGCACACACACACTACAAGATAAAGTGACCTAGTGTAAATGTAGACTAGATGGACTAACTCTAGTCAGGTCACTAACTGACTACTAACCCGACTTATTTAATGTAGTCACATGTAGACAGCTGTACACACTAGCTGTCATAGATGTCGGTCATAGATGAAGACACACTGACGGTGAGCTTGATTTCTAACACTCCCCCTCAAGCTCAAAAACAAAACTCAAATCATCTGCATCACTTCAAGTAGCTGTCTAAAGTGAATGAACTTATCTTTACCAAGTGATTTGGTAAAGATGTCTGCTACCTGGTCTTCAGTCTTCACATGCTCCAAGTCAATCTGATCTGCTAAAACCATTTCCCTGATGAAATGGTAGTGAACCTCAATGTGTTTTGATCTTGCATGATAAACAGGATTGCTTGCTAACATAACACTGCTCAAATTGTCACAGTACAGCTTGACTTTGCTGTCCAAGTGTAATATCTCCGCACAATAAAAGTTAGTTGGTTGGTTCGTAAGTTAGTTAGTCAACTAATAAGTTAGTAAGATTACTAACTAAAGACTAACTAAGGTAAAAACTAACTAACATGAATTATTGATAATTTTTATTTAATTTAAAATATTTTATTTAGAAAAATCAAGAGTCGTAAATTCGATATTTTTCTCGAATTGACAAAGTCCGTAGCTACTCTTCACGTAAATTACAACGTGAACGAAACTTATGAGTTATATTAATCACTAGGATAATGTGTATAGTTTAGATGGTCCAAAAACATTAGATTTTGGGCAAAGCTAGTATATTTTAGATATTTTAGATATTATCCTTAAAAAAAACGATATGGAACTGGATGTCATTTAAAAGAAAAGACAAGTGATATTTTAGTTAGTTTGAAGATTTTATAAAAAGAAAAATAAAGAAAAGTGACTGGCAAAATCGCGCGCGCCGCGATCACAGTTTACAGGCAGTAGACAGCACTTCGAACAGAGAAAAGAAGAAGGAGTGAACTGAGAGCTTTCTAACCAAGTGTCTTGGGGTTTTACCCCCTTTCGGAGCCAATGGAACCATCAGATTTATGATCTGAGCATCAGATCACTGATCTTTCCAAGATCCCCCTCCACAAAGAGCTCCACTTCTCAACCACAAGCCCTCTTCTCTAATTCACTATAAATATGAGGCATGGGAGAGGCATAAGGAGTAGAAGGAGACCCCGAGAGGCTGCAAGAGAGAGGTAGAGAGGAGGATACTCCTCCAAGAGATTGTGAGGAAGAGCTTGAAAGAGAGCTTGAGAGAGAGAGAGAGAGAGAAGAGTCACCCCGAGAGGCTGCAAGGAAGAGAATTGGCTCAATTCCCTCTATCTCGATCCTCGACTTAACGATCTTCTCTTACGCTCTCCCATCTTGAATCTATTCCACCTCCTTAATCTCTTGAGTCTATCTGCGGACGATGGCCTCCAAGCGAAGAATGTCGCGTGCGGATGACAATCCCGCAACCAACAACAAGGCTTCGAGCAAAGGCATCACTGTCAATCCAACTATAGTTCCGGTTGTAAGTAATGTATTTTCAAGTTGATAGATGCTTGCTTTGATTCTCGTATGAGATACGTTAAGCCCATACTATTGCATGAGTATAGGTCATGGGAAAGGATAAATTTCATCTCGCTTACTCGAAAGATGGAGTTTGTGAAGTGCATATATCAAGGGAAGATAATTGCACTTAGTTACATATGACTTATTTGCTAGTAGAGCAATTACAAGGAAGAATTAGTCAAGCGTTATGAATGGCATAGTCGTCAAAAGAACGACATTAAAAGATTGGGCATACAAATGCTAGATTAAAGTATAGTCAAGGGTTATAGATAGCATAATTGCTAAAAGAATATGACATTAAGAATCATGAATGGAGAAGTACTAGTTTAAAGTTTAGATACTTCAAAAGTACTTAGCCTAACATGCAAATACTAAGAAAAACTAGATTCTAGGTCAATGCGAGGCCTATTGGAGTCTAATTACTTGAGATCATCTCGCACTTATCTTATCAAGTATTTATATGTTATACCTATAACATGTTTGATATATGAGGATAAATTTCTATTTGCCTCATGACTTGACTAAGAGCTAGTACAAGAAATTGATCATAAGGGTTAAAGCTAGGATGTCTTGAGATCCGTTGGATAACGATGACTTTTGCTAATCCAAATTCAGGGTTGGGTTATCGATCAAGGTAAGTGACCTATAGAACTTACATCATGAATAGTGTTTGAACACTTAACATATGCCCTAGCCGAAGGAAGGAAGTGTTAAGAACATTTTTGCATAGTATTGCTCTTAGATCCCAAGGGGGAGAGCAAATATGCAATGGAAAATATTATATCATCTACTCTTGCATTTTTTTGGAAATAATGCAATTGGTTTTGTTGGTTGATCGAACAATATCCTAGATGCTTTTACATTCAACTGGTTGTTAGTTGTTGTTTGGATGATTATTCCAAGTGCTTTTGATTTATGGTAAATGCATGGCAAGGGTCGATCTATACTTTAAACTTTAAACTAGTACTTCTCCATTTATGGGAATAAATGAATGCTTTCTTGGAATAATCATCCAAACACCTAGAAACAATGCCTAGCATTGCAAAACTTTTTAGCAATATTCTATACAATTGACACATTGTTACCAAATTTTCACATTAATTTAATGCAGATGCGATCGTAATTTCGTCTTTGGAGGACATGTCTCTGTAGTCCGACAAGTGGAAAATCCTAGTTCAAAGGATTTTTGTGCTAGAGGGTGGACTTAGGAAAATACCAAATAGAATTCGATAGTTTTATCTAATCAGAAGGGATTATTTTTTATTAGTGGAACCATGAGTATTTGAGTTAATATGAGCAAGGAGGGGAAACATTTTGATAATGGCAACCTCATAGGCAAAAATGCAAGAGAGGTTAGTCGTATAATGAAAGTGGAAAAGTAGCTAACATTTTAGCCTAACAAAAAAAAAAAATTATGTAAGAGAGGATGCTAGTTGAAAGAGAAGGGGGGGTGTTCTTCTATGTGTTATGGTTCTAAAGGTTAGGAAATGAGTTTTTTTAAAAAACCATAACTAAAAGAAAAAATGTTGCATGTGGATTTGAAGAGGTTATGACCAAGGAGAGGGCGCCCTCATCCTAGGGGGCACATCATAGTGGGAGATGAAGAGAGGGAGAATGGGAAAAGACTAACTGGAAGAGGAAGAGGAAAGGGAGAGGAAGTCCAAAAGCCAATTGGAGAAGAGGAAGGGGAGGAGTTAGTGGAAGTTGAAGAGTCATGAGAAAGAGAGGAGGGGGTACCATCCTATAAAGAGGGAGAGAGAGCAAACTAAAGGGGGAGAAGGGCACCATCATCAAGAAGGGGACACTATCATCTTGAAGGAAGTGCCATCAATTCAAGCCATCCAAGCAAGAGGATTTGAAGAAACAATTGAAGTTGGAGAGAGCAAGAAGAGAGAATTGAAGCCCATGCCTACCCCATAGCCATTACCATGTCTTCTCCTTCTACCTCCATTTTGGAGCCTTTCTCTTCTCTTCTCTCTTAGTCATCAACATAAAACCATGGAAGCTAAGCTCGTATGTTTGGACTTAATCAAGATTAAGTCTTAAAAGAGTTACAAGTGGCTTTTCCATGGCAACAATGCAATTGACCAATTGATCTCTTGGGAGAGGGAAAATGATGAGCTCACCATTGGGAATGATTGGATAGACTTCCCTTTGCTGGACTACAAAGGACACGGCTCCCAAAGACGCAATTACGAATCTCGTACTTTACGTAAGTGCCTTAACTTGTTTAACATTAAAAAAATAATTTTACATAAATATTTCTTTAGTTTGGAATTTTTATAAAATACCTTTGAATCTCAATTTCAACTCTAGATAGTTTTTAGAATTTATGTAGGTTTTATTTTATTTTAAAAATAAAAAACTTTTAAAAATATTTTAAATGGCTTAAAAATGATATAGATAAATTTTTATGAAATATTTGGTTAAACAATTATGAGATGTGATATTTTTTGATAAATTATGTATTTTTGAAAGTATTTTTAATTTTTTCTAGAATTTTTGGAAACTGATTACTATATCTTAAAAATAAAAAATAGTTATTTTGGATGAACATTACATTATTTTTTGATAAAAATCATGTTTTTAATTCAACCAAAAATTAGGATCTTCTATAGAAAACCTAAGAATATAGTTTTGGTTGTTTTATGAAAAGTTCTTAGGGTTAGAGAAAAATAAAATTAATTTGATGTTATCTGTTTGTTTGAACATTATTAATATAAAAGATGATGTGTCTAACTTTATGCAAATTAAAAGTGTTGACGAGGTATTAAGTTATATCAACATTAGAAAAAGAAAAAATTTTAAAATAAAATTAGAGTTTATGGGATTGAGGGATGTTAGTTGATATGATAATTAAAGGAATGAGAAAGAACTATAGGGTTTATGCTTTGAAGTTAATTCGCGAAGGGATTAAAATCCTAGGGTTAGTATTTAAGCGTCCAGTATAGAAATAGAGATGAAGAGCAAGATTAAGCAAACTTTTTGAGTTTTCGATATTAAATTAGTTGGACTACTACAAACGAGTGTCGTAACTATTGAGGAAGGCTAGTACAAATCATAGAAATTAGTTATCAATATCACCTATTCAGTGCAACAACTCCTAGGAGTTGGCTTGACATCCGGGTTAAAAGTGGCTTGGTCTTTGGCCAGTCATTACTCTAAATGTGGTCTATATCGGTTTTTAAGAAAATTCAAGCAGCTATCATTGATAATATTCTTTGTAATTTGCCATGGTATTTTAGTAGGTCCGTATTGTAAAGCCATGAGCATGAGAAGTAGTGTGTGTGTTTTGCAAAAGTTGAAAGGTTTTAATGTTTCAATGTTCATAGACCTCCTTTCTAAGGTCTAAGAATGCTCGTGTAAAACAAACCCTTAAAGGAATATGAAAATGTAGAAATGAAGAGCCATGCAATTTGTGGGAAAAGGTGGTTTGGGGAGTTACAACTTCTCTTCCTCTCCTTTATCTAGCTTCTTGCATGTATCTTCTTTTCTCTCTTGCATTGGCACAACTCTTGCTCTCTTTCCTTTCTTGTGCTTTCTTGCTTTATCTCTTCCATGGAAGGAGAGAGTGAGGATGAAGATGATGGTATTATCTCTTGTGTGCCCAAATCTTGTGTGTGAGCATGGTTTCTTGTTGAGAGGAAGGGTGTTTCTTGCAAGTTTTTAAGGGCACGGGCAAAGGAGAGGAAGAGAAGTTGTAACTCCCCAAACCACCTTTTCCCACAAATTGCATGGCTCTTCATTTCTACCTTTTCATATTCCTTTAAGGGTTTGTTTTACATGAGCATTATTAGACCTTAGAAAGGAGGTCTATGAACATTGAAACATTAAAACCTTTCAACTTTTGCAAACACACACTACTTCTCATGCTCATGGCTTTACAATGCGGACCCACTAAAATACCATGGCAAATTACAAAGAATATTGTTAATGATAGTTGCTTGAATTTTCTTTTTGCCGATGTAGACCACATTTTGTGCCTTTTTCTTGCATAAATTTTGGGTTATCATTCCTCCTCTTCCAATCTTGTGAGCGTCCTCGCGAACACTTTGGAAAGACACTTTGCCTTGGAATAAGCACCTTATGTTGATGAAGAATTTGCATCTGTTTACTTCACTTCACATTGAAATTGGACGACCTCAATCGGTACCCGTCCAAAAACACCATGCTTCTTCACACTTCCACTTCAAATCTCATCTCTAACTTTTTCTTCACACCAACATTTGCAAAACCTTCCACTTTCACTTTGAAAAGAGCACAAGGCAAAACACCCTCCAAAAGAACACAAATCTGCCCACGATCTCTTACAAAGCAGAAAAGAGAACCACCTTCATCTTGAACCACAATGTAGACTTGGGTTAGTAGACCCCTGGTAGGATCGCCAAAAATGAACAGCCCAAGGACAGCACCTAATCTACCAAGAGAGCAGGCCTCATGGTGGCATCTACAATGCCCATGCCCTTAAAAACTTTCAAGAAACACCCTTCCTCTCAACAAGAAACCATGCTCACACACAAGAAATATAACCATAATCTTCATCCTCACTCTCTCCTTCTTCCATGGAAGAGATAAAGCAAGAGAGCACAAGAAAGGAAAGAGAGCTCCATGGAAAGTACCATGGAACTTTAACCCGCAAAAGAATCTTCATTTAAGTGCACCCTCACAAAAGTTTTGCCAATGAAGAGCTCCACCCGGCTATTGAAGACTTGTTGCGAAAAAATCTTTCGGCTTAAGAATTTTTAGGCCTCCATGTACTGCTCGGTTGCAGTTGTCTTTCAAAAGTGTATGAACGGACCCTAATATAAAGGAGACCTCTCTCTTCCTTCACTTACCCTTGGCCAGTGCAATGCAGAAAGCATCTTTCTCTCTCTCTTCTGTGCACTGGAGAGGAGAGCAGCCGCAAATTTCTCTCTCGATCCTTCTCTCTCTCTCTGGTTATGCAACACAAGAGAGCGAAAAACTCTCTCTTTCTTCTCCTCTGCTGGGCGGAAATGAGCAGCAGGCTCTTCCTCTCTTTCTTTCTGTATGCGACACTAGAGAGAAGCATCTCTCTCTCTTTTGTCTTTGTCTTGCTCTGGCGATGAAGCAGTAGATTTCTGCTACTAAATACTGAATGGCCTTGACTCTTTCTCTCTCTCTGCAAGCGCGCTAAAACCCTGCATAATTTCCACATTTTAGAGGTCTAGTGTTGGTAGTAGACAGGCCTGCAACGAAAGATGTGTTGTCCAACCCAATTCTTGTTTCAAGGTAGTTTCACTATCTGAACTTGTAAGCTCATCACTTGCATCCAGGTCTATCCAGGAGCTAATCTTTCCTACCACATGGCTGCTCCATTGCGCTAGAGTTAGAACCAAATCTGATCCTGCAAATGGTGGTATCCTTCTTGTTTTGTATGGGTCATTGCTTGGTTTGTATTGAGGATCAATCAGAGGGGCGATAACAAAGTCGAAGCCATCGGCAAGATTGTGAGTGAGGGCAGAGTGGATGTCAGCATCGAAATCGATCACTGCTCCATAGTTGTGGGACTCGCTATTGTCTTTGGTTCTCTGACCGAGAGGCATCTCTCTGACTTCCAGAAGTTGCCATAGATGTCACATGAAAACCTTCACACCAGTTTTTGCTTATCCATTTGAAAGGGAAGGAATCATTCACTTTATATGATTGTTGAGTGAAGGGTGTACCTTTAGACATAACCACTAAGGCACTTCCATTATCAGCACCAGCAAATGTACTTCTGTTCCCATTGTTCCATTATCCATTCCTTATGCAAAAAAAGGGGTGAAAGTTCATAAACTTGTGTTGTGTAACCTGTGTCTGCATCCATTACAAGTGCCTAGAGATTTGCACTGGATGCAATGCTACTTATAAACAGGCCATTCTTCATCAAATTTCATGTTGATAACAGTGTGCAGAAACTGTTTGAATGGTGGATGACACAAACAACATAGAGTTTCAGAGGTCCCCATCTTCATCAAGCCTTTAACTTCTCATCTCTCTCCACACAGCAAACTGCAATACACTTTTCTCATTTCCTTCTTGCAAAGCTTGAGAGCATCCATGAGTAGACCCCTGGCAGGATCGCCAAAAATGAACAGCCCAAGGACAGCACCTAATCTACTAAGAGAGCAGGCCTCATGGTGGCATCTACAATGCCCGTGCCCTTAAAAACTTGCAAGAAACACCCTTCCTCTCAACAAGAAACCACGCTCACACACAAGAATCCAGCACACAAGAAATATAACCATAATCTTCATCCTCACTCTCTCCTTCTTCCATGGAAGAGATAAAGCAAGAGAGCACAAGAAAGGAAAGAGAGTAAGAGTTGTGCCAATGCAAGAGAGAAAAGAAGATACGTGCAAGAAGCTAGATAAAGGAGAGAAAGAGAAGTTGTAACTCCCCAAACCACCTTTTCCCACAAATTGCATGGCTCTTCATTTCTACCTTTTCATATTCCTTTAAGGGTTTGTTTTACATGAGCATTCTTAGACCTTAGAAAGGAGGTCTATGAACATTGAAACATTAAAACCTTTCAACTTTTGCAAACACACACTACTTCTCATGCTCATGGCTTTACAATGCGGACCCACTAAAATACCATGGCAAATTACAAAGAATATTGTTAATGATAGTTGCTTGAATTTTCTTTTTGCCGATGTAGATCACATTTTGTGCCTTTTTCTTGCATAAATTTTGGGTTATCACATGTCATGAGCATACTGCTTCTGTAGCAGCCATATGCCTCGAGGTGTAGAGACAACCTCAATCCCCAAAAAATATTTCAGCTCTCCAAGATCCTTGACCTTAAACTCAGCCTGTAAACATGTCTTTATTTCTGCAATCCCATTTTCATCATCTCCTGTAATGATTAAGTCATCAACATAGACAACTAGAAAAACATAGCCACTATCTGTCTTCTTCGCAAACAGACTATGATCAGCATCTCCCAATCGGAAACCATGTTGCTGTAAATAACTGCTGATGCGAGCATTCCATGCTCTGGGTGCCTGTTTCAGCCCATATAATGCCTTTTTCAGCCGACATACATGTGCTGGAAATTCTGGATGTACATAGCCTTCAGGCTGTTCCATGTAAACCTCTTCCTGTAATTCTCCATTGAGAAATGCATTCTTTACATCCATCTGCCATAGTTTCCAGCCTCTAGCTGCTGCCAAAGCAATCACAGTTCTAACTGTATCCATCTTTGCTACAGGCCTGAAAGTCTCCTCATAATCAAGACCATACTGCTGCGCATACCCTTTTGCAACCAGGCTGGCCTTATATCTTTCCAATGATCCATCTGATTTACATTTTACCTTATACACCCACTTGCATCCAATAGGTGTTTTGCCCTCAGGCAACTGTACCAAATCCCATGTACCATTTTCAGCCAAAGCTGAATATTCCTCATCCATAGCAGCACGCCAATTCTCATCTGCAACTGCCTCATCAAACTTACTTGGTTCTCTAAAACCTATTACTTTCGTCATATAAGCATAATGACGGGCTGAATATCCAGTGTAAGTATACCTGCCAACAGGTCATCTGACCCTCTCTGATCTCCTGAGTTGTGGCTCACTGTGAGCTTGCCTCTCATGAGGTGGCACATAACGGCTCTGTCTAGCACCTGGCATCATAATAGACGGAATCCCCAATTTACTATCTAAGCTGTCACTGCTAGATGAATCATAACCTGCAGTGAGTGGACCTGTTACATCTTCAAAAACCTTTTCTTTTCCCTTATCTGTTCTCCCCCTCACTGACATATCCGTGTCAGTGGATGTAGTAGTGCGACTCCATAATCGTCCTGTCCAAGGACTCACTGTAGATGATACATCACTTGTCTGACCAGTCATGGAAGTACTCTCTGCAAGAGCATTTTCAGCATGACTCATACTGGGTGAGCCATCAGTAGGCACTGCAACAGGATTCCCATACCAAGATGCTAACTCATCAAATACTACATCTCTGCTTATGAGTGTCTCATGCGTAGAAGGTACATAACACTTATATGCTTTCCGTTCCTGTGCATATCCAATAAACACACTTTTCACTACCTTAGGATCCAATTTCTTCCTCTTCTCATCCGGTATATGCACATATGCAATGCTGCCAAATACCTTGAAGTGGGAAATATCAGGTTTATGACCATATAGCCGTTCATATGGAGTGACATCATGAATCCCTACTATAGGGGTTCGATTCAGCACATATACAGCAGTCACCACTGCTTCAGTCCAATAACCATTTGGCAGACATTTTTCATTCAGCATAGCTCTAGCTGACTCCATCAAAACCCTATTTTTCCTCTCTGCAACACCGTTTTGCTGCGGTGTATAACTACATGTGAGCTGTCTTCTGATCCCATGTTTAGCAAGATACCTGCCAAAGTAGTTTGAGACATATTCACCTCCTCCATCTGATCTCAAGCATGATATGTAACAGCCCAATTCATTTTTCGCATGTTTCTTGAAGTCTTTGAATGCATCAAACACATCATCCTTATGCTTCAAGATATAAAGCCAAGTGTACCTGCTGAAATCATCAATAAATGAGACATAATATCGTGCACCACCAAAAGAAGCATTATGTGAAGGACCCCAGACATCAGAGTGCACCAACTGTAAAGGCCTAGTGCTGTTTGTTACATGTCTCATGAAAGGAAACCATGCCTGCTTCCCAAACTGACATGCAGGGCATACATGACCAAAATCATTATACTTGAATTTAGGTAATCCAAGTACTATTTCTTTCTGCTGCATAGATTTCAGCTTTTGTACATTGACATGTCCAATTCGCTTGTGCCAAATCTCTACATCCCGAATGGCACTCTCATCATGAGCAAACATGGCTGCCTTGAGTCCCGAAATGGTTGCATCCAATGTAAACATCCTGCCATCCCTTCTGCCCTTGGCAATTAACTTGCAGCCATTTCCATACTCCTCAATGAAACATCCATCTTTGTTGAACCTCACTTGCAAATTCTGTTCTGCCATTTGACCCACAGACAACAGATTCTTTGTTATGGTTGGTACATGTAATACATCATGCAAGCCTTTCTTCTTGCCATTAGGCATCATAAGAGGAACAATCCCTTTATGCTTTATGTCATGTTGGGTGTCATCCCCAGTACATACATGACCATGTGTACCTGCAACCATCTCATCAAACCACTCTCCATGCGGGATCATGTGGTTTGACGCTCCAGAGTCAATGTACCATCTTTCATCTCTATCATGTCTCGATGCATTTTTAGATACGTGCTGCATGGCAAAGAGTCTATCAACTGGCTCATCATGAGCATCACTGGAAGATGCATAGTGCCCATGCTGTCTGCCCTTTGCCTTCATATCTCCTTGCTTCTTGTAACAATCCTTTGCAATATGCCCATACCGGCCACAATAATGGTAGTCCTTGTCCCTGTTGGACTGATTAGACGACTGCCATGAACCAGAACCACAATCTCTACCTCGGGGTGATCTCCTCCTGCCTCTAAACCCACCAGATCCATGCTGGCCTTGTGTATTTGCACCATGCCAATTACTCTGCTGCTGCTGCTATCCATAAGTATTACGAGTGTCACCACGACCTCGAAATGAACCACGACCTCTAGATCCTCTGCCATGCTGGCTAGAGTACAACACAGTGTCTCTACTCTGAGATGCACTAGAACCTGTATTCAAACCAAGTTTGACTTCCTCATGCAGCAACAAAGCAACTAGCTCGTCCCAGCTAGGGGGCTCTTCTCTGACAGAAATGGAAGTATCAAAAGCTTTGTACTCTTTGCCTAAGCCATTCAAAGCAACAACAATCATATCATCTTCTGATACACTTGAGCCAATAGTAGCAAGTTGATCAGCTATGGTCTTAATCTCCGTGGTATACGTCTGGATGCTCTTGCCATTCCTAGACATGTTGTTGAACTACTGTTTCAACTGGATCTTTCTTGCATGTGTCATGGTTCCATAATTTTTCATCAGTATGTCCCAAGCATCCTTCGGAGTCTCACATCCAGTGATTTGAATTACCATAGCATCAGATATACATAAGGAAAACCAATGCAGCACCTTGCATGCTCTTTCATTCCATAGCCTGTAGGCTCTTTTCTGTTCATTTGTTGGATTGTGTGCAGGCAACTCAGGAGCAACTTCATCTCCTATACATAAATCCCAATAACCTCTGCCAACCAGAAAGTTTTTCATTCTGAATTTCCATAATGTAAAGTTCTTATTATCCAACTTTTCTCCAACTATCTGAGTGATATTGTCAGTCCCATGTGCATTAGCCATGATGCAATAGACTGTCTATCAAGTGCCTGACTCCTTGCAGTCCAATAAGTATGACTGACTAAGTTGTCCGTAACAATTTATGACAGTTTTCTGCACTAAATTGCAGAAAAAAAACCAGGGTATTTCAGCCCACTGACACCCCAAAACAACCCACAAACAAGTGGTCTCAACTGTAGATATAACTATCAATACATAAGCTATGTGTTTGCTTTAGCTTAAGCTTCTGTAACCTCACTGCCAGGGTACATACATGCAGTCTGAAAACTGTAAACTGTGAGTAACCAACAGCAATTTCAAGTCCAAAACTGAGTGGCAATCATGTCATACATGTTCCAAAATCTCCCAGGTAGCTGCTAGTACATTTGGCAGTCAAGACATGATCATAAGGGCACAGAACAGTGCATAACCAGCACATACAAGTGTCAACAAATTCAGTTGTAGGTTGCAGTCAACCAGAATTTAGCATACCAAGCTCCAAGCAGCTCCAAAATGTCTTTTGACCATGTCATACATTTACTTTGTAGTGGCAAGTTCAATACATGAGCATCTGAGTAGGCATAGACAACTTGTCTTCATTGACCAATGGCATAAACCTCATGAGCTGTTTGTAATTAACCAGGACAGTGTAACTGCATTTACTTCAGCTTCAAAATTCAGTTTTCAATGATGCTCATTGCTTGCTTCAATTCTCCATGCATTCAGCATGTATAGGCCTGTTCATATAGATGATGGAACCCCCAAGATGACCTGTATTGCTTCAGTAATGCACAATACTTGTCATTGACTGTGTATGACAGTTTTCAGCCTGTCAATGATTTTTAGATCTGAGTATTCTGAGCAAAAGATCTCAGCTCCAAGACATTTGATCCAATGTATACATGCTTTGACACATTCTTGTGCTCCAAAGATGCCTTCTGAGTGTAGTACAAGGCTCCTATGTGTTAGTAATGACTGAATGCATGCTGTCCATTCATGTTTACAGCAGTTCAAAAATGATTACAGGTCTGTGTCTGTCACTCCAGCTCATAACAGAGCTCCCACACAAGCATTTACTTCTTGCACACTTCAAATACCTTCAATAGTGAGCATACATGCTCTATGAACCTTGTCCAGGTGCCCCACTGAAGATTGACAGGTTGCTGTCCACTCAGATCAGCAGGCGCAGATCACGCAGAATTCCTGGCCTTGTTTTCAGCTGGTCCTCCTCATCATGAGGCTCAATGACCATTTGCAGATGCTCAAAGATGCCCACCAAGGCTCCCAGGAAGACCTCAACCACAATGATAAAGCATGGAGTCCAAGATGAGCAAATGCATACCTTGACAGAGTAATGGCAGCCTGTTCCTCTTTTCAAAAGACCTTGTTCTTCAGCTTCTTCAAGTCTTCTTGACTTCCTCCTGCTCCAGAGAGCTCAACCTGGCAATGCTCTGATACCATGTTCAAAGAGGAGAGAGAGATAGGGAAAACACCATATCCATGAGCCTTCAGGCTCTCAAGCTCATTCCTTCATTTCCACACACTGAACTGAAAAGCACACACACACTACAAGATAAAGTGACCTAGTGTAAATGTAGACTAGACGGACTAACTCTAGTCAGGTCACTAACTGACTACTAACCCGACTTATTTAATGTAGTCACATGTAGACAGCTGTACACACTAGCTGTCATAGATGTCGGTCATAGATGAAGACACACTGACGGTGAGCTTGATTTGTAACATTCCTGGCTTGCATATTTGTACTATACATTTTTGACAAAGTATCCCATGCCTCCTTTGGTGTACTTGCATCCTGAATATGCACAATCATAGAGTCTGAAATACTGATAGACAGCCAGTACATAACTTTTCTGGCTCTCTCATGCCATCCTTTAAATGCATGCATTTGCTGTTGATTGGGAACATCAGGAAGAACTGGTTCTTCTTCATTTCCTGCAACGAATTCCCAATATCCTTTTTCCATAAGGAAATTTGTCATTCTAAACTTCCATGCTTGGAAGTTATTCTTGTCAAGCTTTTCAGTGACAATATGTGAAAGAGAATCAGACGCCATTATAAAACACTGCAAAGAATTCTGTCACTGCAAAAAACACAGCTTCAGTCTCACAAGGGCAAATCTGCAAAACTGACGAAAGTGGTATTTGACCACATAGTCACTTCCTAGTGATTTTGCATCAACAGGCAACAAGGATGATTCTGTACCTCCCAATGTCTCTGCGCACAGGCATACAATGCAATTTCTACGGTAACTTTTCACCGACCTGTAGAACAGTGGTCGCACAGCATAAAACAGGGCCTTTTCCTGAGTGCATGCAGAGAACTTCTGCCTCCAAAACAGGCCCCGAAATGGCCTCAAATTAAAAAAACAGAGCAACCTAGGGCTAAAACCCTGTCCCGCAGTATATACTACCCTCTTGCTACACTGCGAAGGGTGTCTCAATCTAAGACAATGCACTCTTGCACTTTTCGGCTGTGCTACCTGCAGAGACTTGCTCCCAAAACAGAAAAATGAAAGCAACACTGGTCCTCTTACCAGAACACCGCGAACTTGGTTTGCTTTCTTAAGCTCCTTACCACGAACAAGGCTCTGATACCATGTCAAGATTGTGGGAGAGAAGGAAGGAGTCTCACTTGTAGCTTTCTTGCTTGCACAATGGGGGAATACACACACAGGTGGAGGCTGAAAACAGTTTTCCTCTTCTTAGTTGTGTAAGCCAAAAGAACTCTAGTACATAAAAATAGAAGAACCCTATATATGGGTCTCAAACCAAACTCAAATAACTAAGGTGGCATACTAACTGAACCACGAACTAGAGTAGATAAGGATAGCTGTCATCTAGCTATTATTCATGGGCGGTGTACCAACCGCATCTGCAACTAACAAGTCGGTGACATAAATGCACAACGGTCACCCTGGCATATCACGAGTGGAGCTCGATATCTCAACATGACTTAGAATGCCTTTCCACACTCAAGCGTGGGTCATTGTCATTGAAAACATGTGCTATGCATCCAGGCCTTTTTATTTGATACCATGGTTTACATGCACATGCAAAGTGGATAATTCTAAAGTGCTCAAACATAATTTTCAATGAGACACGTGTTGTGCACAACCAGGCTTTTCAATGCTTATTCACTAACCCATTGCGACGATGCAAGGATAGCACCGAGACAACACTCGTGCTACTATCCTCTTAATTAAAATACCACGGACTTTATGTCATGATGTGCATCAGAAAATCAACAACAATCAGCACGCAAATCACACCATTCAAACATCCCAACCCCCTACGTTTAGGTATTGCTTTTGTTGCATAGGTGTAAAGGTTCATTTTGTCATGTTTTGATGTAGAAAAAGCAATAAATCACAAACTTTGATAAGGAGATAGGGCAAACTGAGGCTAAACCTCATGCTCTGCTACTACCATACATCCACAAACAATCATTATATTTTTTCTTATTTTTCCAAGACGTATTTCTATATTTTCCCTTATTTTCTCCATTTTCTTGATTTATTTGGCAATAAAATATACTATTTCCTAGTTTTTCTTATTCCAATCACTTCAGCATACTAACATTCGATTTATCTTCCATTTTTCCCCCATTGGAAGAACAGATTTTACCCACCCGAAACGGAAAAACTACCATTTTACCACTTAAAGACCGCATTTCGGGTTTATGAAAATTAAATAGAGCATGTAAATCATTGCAAAATCAAGATTTTTTGATAAACAGTAATTAATCATAATGCAACTAGCACACAATCGAATGTTCATCCAACAAGAACATAATTATCATCATAAACTATAAAAAATCCTTCATTTTCTTCATAAAAATGGTCATACCGTGGTTTAACGAAACCCGAGACGCCTTGAATGACTGCATAACCAGCGGACGGAGCCTTCATTGCTCTCAATCCAATGTTGTACATCAATCTTCAGCATCTCCATCAATCTCCATCACCATTTCCTTCATTCTCCTTCCCCGATTCCTTCTTTAAGATGGTGCACATGAATAGCCCATAGAGAAGAGAGAGAGGAAGGAGAGAGAAAGACTAGATTCTGATCTCTTCATCCAAACAGCCATATCTCACGCGAAGAGTGGCGATATGATCAACCAAGAGGGAGAAGTTGCTGGGTAATCTCTGTTGTATAGGTTGCTTTCAGCCCACAATCATGATTGGGGGAGGGGGGTAGCGCATTTTTCGGTGCCATCTCTGCGTGCTGCCGCCATCTCTCTCCACGTTTTTTTTTTGAGGGGGGGTTAAAAGTCCCAAAGGGCACCCCCCTTTGGTCCAAGTTTTGGTCCACCTTTTCAAATCTTGCCCATTTTTGGCCTCTTCTGCGTCTGGGCTCCATTTCAGCCTCTGAAAAATCCCGCGCATCCATCTCGTCATCCCACACTAACTGGCAGCTCCTGGCATCCTGTACGGTAGTCGAAAAAATTATCAAAAATCCACAAGTATCGCTCGGGCGCCTTTTAAAAGCCATCTTTCACTTGGTGCTTAAAATCGTCCTAGCTGCAGCCACCACCTTCGATGTTAAATATTTTTTCCCTAAATTCTGGATTTTTTGGCAAATTTTAGGCACATCCCGGGCTCAAAACTCCGCTCTCATCATCTGGCCAAACAGATCACGAATCCGAGTTTCATTCCTCTCCAAAATGCAAAATTCCACTTGTCGGGGAACGTGAACACCCAAAGTGTGAACCTGATATTTTATAAATGAAATGACATGAAATGGAACATTTAAAAACATACAAAAAATCAGTCGTGAGGAAGGAGGGGGCGCAAATTTTTTTGCACCCCAAATTTGTGAGATTTGATGCCTCTCCAATGCTAGGAATCATCCAGAGATGATTGCACACCCCTGATCTACTCCTCAAGGGCTTCAATTTGGTTGTGAGCACGTAGATTTTCATGAAGGGAATCAAAATTATGATTTAGTTTATCTAAGGCCATAATTGAAGGAGAATCAACCCTAAGTGTCCAATCTCTTTCATATGGAGTAGATACAATCGTGAACCTAAAGTAGTACCTCCTATTAGAGCTAAAGTTCAGGGTGAATAGGGAGAAGTACCACATGATGAGAGAATTGTCAAAGGAGATGAAGTTTTTGATGTTGGAACACCCTAAGACTCAATAATGGACACTAAATTGGCCATTCTAAGCTAAATGGTATCATGTGATGAACCCAAGGCAGAAAATTTCAAAAAGGGAAAGCAAGGTGCTTATGCATATGCATTAGCTAGTAGTTCCAAGGATGGCAGTCAAGTTAGTGAGGAAGACCCCCATCAAATGGACGCTTTAAATGAAATTTACAAGGCCCAAAAGTTCTTTAACAAGCTCATTCAAAGGCTCCATTCCTAAGGCTTATTATTAAGAGCATATGCAATAGATTCAAGCTGAGGTTTAGGTAGTAGTCTTCAGCTTTGGCATGTCTGTTAGGGAGGAGTACCTTATTGATTTCATGTAAGATAGCTACATTTGTGATGCACATGCCCATAGGGTCATGTTAATGGATAAGAATATGCACACAACAAAGCTAATTAGGTACAAATTTGACAAATTGCTTGAGCCTACTCACACTTCTAATATAAAGCCTTACAAAATGTTTAACATTTCTCCAAACAGAAGACCAAGGGAGTCAAAGAAGTCATTTTATAAAGAAATGCTCATAGAAGAGGTGACTTTTGACTAGGGAAAAGAACTCCCTCATGAAGACAACTTTGTTAATTAGGGTAAGGAACTTGATAGGATTGTAGATCAAGGACAAGAAGAAAATTTGACAAAGACCTTGGGTAAGCAAGAGCAAAGGCTAGATGAAACAATAGAAGGCATTTTGAATAAGGAGAATGATAAGGACAAAACAAAAGAAAATGAGGATAATATGCAAGATACTCACATTGAGTAGTAGAAGAAGGTGAATGTTGAACAAAAGGACTGACATGATAAAGGGAATGAAAATGACACATCCTCAAGGGGACAGGATGAAAAAGCTACTAAAGAAGAAAGTACAATTGAACACCAAAGTACTATTGAAGACAAAAGAACTACATATTTTAATAAAGAAGGGCAACAAAATGAAGGCCATAAATATTGAAAGGTGAGAAGGATCGAAGCTTGCACGCGAGCTATGGCAGGACAGCAAGAGCAAGAAAGAGAGAGACAAGAAATGGGAACTCCAATAGTCACAATGTGTGACCGGGCCTTCGTTTATTTACTAGTCACTAAAATGAATGTAAAGAATAAAGTGACGTGACGGGCGCCCGCCACCTGCAGTGTGCAGTGGCGGGTACTGTCAGTGTAGTAATACACGGGGCGGCACGATAGAGGTGCCTTTACCCCAACAACCTCCCACTTAAAGGCGAATCTGCCCCAGTGAGAGAGAAAAGAAAAGAAAAAGACAGTACAACTGTACATAGGTACAAGGGATGAGGAAAGGAAACATCTCATCCAATGCCCATCAATCTTCTGAGGAAGGCAAAGCGCTCAGTAGTGAGGCTTTTCGTGAGCAGATCTACAGGATTCTCGTCAGTGGAGATCTTGACAAGGTCAACAGACTTGTCCTCCACGACACCACGTATGAAGTGATACCTCACCTCAATGTGTTTCGTCTTCGCATGGAAGACCGGATTCTTAGCCAACTGAATGGCACTCATAGAATCCAAATGCAGTGTAGGTATAGCATCAATCCCAAGGTCAGCAACTAGACGGCCTAGCCATATGGCCTGCTTGCAAGCCTCAGCGGCTGCAACATACTCGGCCTTAGTGGTAGACAAAGCCGTACACTTCTGAACCCGAGACATCCAAGAGACAGCACCTCCAGCATAGGTGAATACATAACCAGAAGTAGACTTCCTACTATCTGCATGTCCTGCGTAATCGGAGTTAGTATACCCCACGACCCCTGTATCTTGGCTGCCATAGCAAATACACATATCTGTTGTGCCCTTCAGGTACCTCATGATACCCTTCACGACATCCCAATGTTTCTTGCCAAGTGTAGCCATATAGCGTGCCACAACACCAACTGCAAAGGCAATATCTGGACGAGTGGCTATCATGGCATACATCAAACTGCCCACGGCTGAAGCATAAGGGATCTGGGCCATCTCGGCCCTCTGCTCATCTGTCTGCGGACAATTGGCCTGTGATACCTTCACATAAGAAGGCAATGGACAGCCAATAGGCTTTACATCCTGCATGCGGAAGCGCTCAAGGACTTTATGAATATAGTCCCTCTATGACAAGTAGAGGAGTCCCTGATGCCTGTCGCATCTAATGCGCATACCAAGTATGTGAGAGGCCTGTCCCAAATCCTTCATCTCAAAGCTCTTCTTCAGCTAAGATTTAAGAGCATCTAGCTCATCATGAGCTTTCCCTGCTATCAGCATATCATCCACATAGAGTACCAAAATAAGCAATGAACCATCACGGGCTTTCTTCCTGTAAAGACACGGATCCATAGCACTCCTGCTATAGCCCTGTGACTGCATAAAGGCATTAAACTTATGATACCATTCCCTAGGTTCCTGCTTCAAGCCATAAAGTCTTTTCTTCAACTTGCACACTAGGTTCTCCCTGCTAGGTTCTGGAAAGCCCTTAGGCTGCTCCATATAGATCTCATCATGCAAGTCCCCATGTAAGAAAGCTGTCTTGACATCCATCTGATATAGATCTAAGTCAAGTTGAGCAACCAAAGCCAAGACCAAGTGCAGGGTGGTCATCTTAACCACAGGAGAAAAGACCTCATCAAAGTCTACACCATGCTCCTGCTTAAAACCCTTTGCTACCAATCTAGCCTTGTATGCCGGCTTGGCGTGTCCAGGGGTACTTTTCAGCTTGTACACCCACTTGCATGGCAAAGCCTTCTTGCCCTTAGGCAAGGCAACCAAATCCCAAGTCTCATTTTTATGCAAGGAGTCAATCTCAGACTGCATAGCCCTCTCCCAGGAGTGACTGTCACCCCTGCGCATAGCCTCATCATAAGTGAAAGGCTCTCCTGCATCTGTAACCAAAACATAATGCATAGAGGGCTGAAATCTATCAGGTGGATGTCTATCTCTAGCAGACCGTCTCACTGCAGGCTCTGCTGTTTGCCCAGCTGCCTGTCCAACACCCTGACCATGAGCATCTGCTGCAGCTGTAGGCTGTCCAACTGGCTGTGCAGGAGCTCTAGGCTCCTCCTGAAAGATCACTCTGCGGATCTCAACCACCTTCTCAGGCTGCCTGTGCATCTTGTCTTCATGGAAGACTACATCATGGCTGCGTACTATTTTCCGCGCTTGTGGATCCCATAGGCGATAGCCCATCTCTCTTGAATCACCATAACCAAGAAAGATGCATTTAATGCTCTTTGGATCCAACTTACTCCTCTTGTCCTTGGGCACATGGCAGAATGCCTCACATCCAAAGACACGGAGATGCCCATAAGAGGGTGGCTTACCAGCCCAAACTTCCTCTGCAACCTGGAAATCCAATCCACTAGAAGGCGATCGATTTATGACATGCACTACTGTACTAACTGCCTCAGCCGAAAAGCTCTGTGGTAGGCCTGCATGGCTAAGCATAGAGCGGACACGCTCCTGAATAGTCCTGTTCATGCGCTCAGCCAAACCATTCTGGGTGGGGGTGTAAGGGCCGATCAACTGACGCTTAATACCCTTATCATCACAAAACTGCTCAAAAGCACGTTAGACATATTCTCCCCCATTGTTAGTCCTAAGGCATTTCAGCCTATACCCAATCTGGTTCTCAACAAGAGCAAGCCAACACTGAAAGACTGCCAAGACATCGGACTTTTGCTTTAAGGGATAAGCCCACACTTTCCTAGAAAAATCATCAATGAAGGTAACAAAGTACTTCGCGCCACCCATAGACATACACGGCATGGGCCCACAAACATCTGAATGCGCCAAAGCTAAGGGCTCACTCATGCATGACCTACCCGATTTCTTATGCGTAGACCTATTCTACTGACCATAAAGACAATGATCACACGAGTCAAAACGTGCATAGTCCAAAGGCGGAAGATACTGCAAACCAGATAACATTTTCATTCCCTTCAAAGACATATGCCCCAAACGGGCATGCCAAAGTGATACATGTGGGATAGAGCCCACTGCCAAAACATAGTCTACAGAAGACCCAGATACAACAAGAGGATAGAGGTTGCCAGCCTTGGCGCCTCTAGCAAGCATAAGTCTGCCTCTGGTAATCTTCCAGGCAGAATCCCCAAAACAGACATGAAATCCTGCATCATCCAATTGTCCTACAGACATAAGTCTGCATGTAAGCACAGGTACATGACGTACATCCTTGAGCAAAAAGGAACTATCAATGGAAAACTGCAACTGAATATCTCCACAGCCCACAATATCAAGAGACCTGTCATCTCCAAGTCTGACTGATCCAAATACAGTACGGTAAGAGTGAAACCACTCACGGTAAGGCATCACATGGAAGGATGCACCTGAATCCAATAACCATCATTGTGCATACATACTAGGTGTCTCAGTCAAGTGTGAGGCATCAGAAGAACTAGCTACAAGTATGAACTCATCACCACCATCGGAATCCTCGGTCTGCGTGACATTAATTTCCTCAATCTTGACGCTGGACTTCGCAGGTACTATGCTGCGATCAGAGGACTTCTCATGCACTTTCTCTTTCCCCTTATCCTTGCGCTTCTCATTGCGCAACTCATGACACTGTGGTTTGATATGGCCCTTTTTTCCACAATGATGACAAGTGACATTAGCGTTGCGCCCACGCGACTTACTACGCAACTTTTCACGAGATTTAGACCGACCCTTCTGCGAGTCACGGCCACGGCCATGACCACTATCATTCCTGTCATTCCTGCCTCTAACTGTCAAAGCATGTGAAACACGAGAGGCATCCAAGTTTTTGTGATTAACCTCTTCCTGCAGAAGAGCACTCTCAACATCATTCAATTTCAGAGTAGCACTAGAGGCACGTAGGGCAGTGCGGAATACATCCCATGACTCATTCAGAGTCCCAAGCAAGAAAAGAGGAGTTACTTCCTCTCCAAAGGTGATATCCTGCGAAGTCAAGTTCTTCAGTATAGCATGGAACTGGCTCAAATGAGCAGACATAGTCACATTATCCTTCATGCGCAGATCCATAAGCTGCTTCAACCAGTACATCTGACTCGCCGGACTTTTCTTATCATAAAGATTCTTGATCTTATTCCATAGATCCCATGCACTCTGTGCTTCCTCAAATACATTATAATGTACCTGTTCAGTGAGAGACAATACAATCGTGGACTTGCACAGCTCATCAAGTTCAAGCCAGTCATCATTGTTCATAGTTTCAGGTTGCTCCCCGCTCAACCGAAGTGGCTTAATCTAATATTTCTGCACCAAGACCTTCCAAATTTGACTCTTTCAATAAGAGTAGTTGGTACCATCCAACTTTATGATGTTAAATATGGCATTATCAGTCGAAGAGGACGCCATAATGCAGGCTGGAAATGCACAAATAGTCTAAAACTGCTTGCTGTTTTATTGCAGAAAGTGCCCAAAATCCACCGAAATGAGCTCCAAATGGCGAGAAAAGTGTGCCAAAAAATGCTGCCCACTTAGTACTAGGTGCGGTACACCAAATCAAGATATTTCAGCATAAAAAATACTGCTTAGTCCACCAATAAATGCTTGCTGTAATAAATTTCAGAACTGTTATAATGAGAGCAAACTGTCCCAAAACTGGATCTAATGTCAACTAAACAATGCTAGGTCCAAAGCCGGCATAAAGAGGACAAAGCAAAGCCAAATGACAGTGAAAATACATGAGCATAACACCGAGAGATGTCAAATAGCATCTGCCAGTAAGAGGCACACCCCTAAACAATCTAGGCAAAATGTACCTGCACTGCCAAAACCTGACACAAATAGGTGTCTACTCAAAAGAAAGCAGATCCAAAACTAAGACTCACCTCATAAGCATCCTGTGAACCAAGACATATACTCAATGCAACATCCAATTCTCGGAGTATAATTCCAAAGTCTCAATACATCTGTAACTGCTCAATGACATAGACTGCTCCAATACATGTAACTGCTCCAATAGCATGTAATCCCTGCTCAAGGTCAAGTAAGCATGCAAGGTGCTCCCACTGGCACAAAAGGCGTACAAACGAGTTAAGGGCTCAAGCAACCCAAGACAAAGTACCAGTGACAAGTGACCAAATCAATGCATCATATGCATCCCAAGAGCATGACATACATGAAGCAATTGATGGAAGCAACCAACGAGCAATACATAATCCCAAAATAAGATCTCTGTCAACTCAATGACATCCGATAGCAACCAAGTAAATGATCAAACTGAGTCGGAAATGCTCAAATACATCCAAGGCAAAGCTCCCAATGTTGATAAAGCATAGACGAACCAAGCGGCATATATCACGAACCAAAGCATGTAATGCATGAAGCCTAACTGTCAAGCATAGACATGAGGCATAAGCAGTCCAAGAGCATGCCAAGTCGGTCCAAATGCCAGTGAATACCAACCAAGACGGAGCTTATGCGTAGCTCAAATACATTCCATAGATTCAAACATGAGCTCAAAGTCGTCCCCAAATGTCAGATACATGATGGCAAATCCCAAAGCATACATCCGGTACCAATAGGTAAGTGACAAAGCATCCAAAGTACCTTCAGCCCACTGTTATTACAACCAAGTTTGACTATCAAAACTGAGAAATTTCAGCCAATATTTCAGGCCAAAATCATGGCATAATCATGTGCATACATTCCCAAGGCACTAGGCATCATGTAGGCCGCATACGTGCATCAAACAAGGTAACCGGAGTAGAGTATAAGCATCAAATGCCAATGCCAAGTGTGGCTGCCCTGTTTCCAGCACTGTATAATAGTAAATGATAGTCCCAAATCAGCCAATATTTCAGGCCAAAATCATGGCATAATCATGTGGATACATTCCCAAGACATTCGGGCATCAAGTAGACCGCATACAGGCATCAAATAGCACAACCGGAATGGAGTGTAAGCAACAAATGCTAATGCCAATGTTGCTGCCCTATTTTCAGCCTATTATGATAGTTTATGACAGTCCCAAATCTAAAGAAATCAGCCCCGAATGATCAAGACCAATGCCCAAAGCTTGAATGACATCAAACATGAAGTCTAATAGCCCTCTTGATCAAGGTAGAGAGCAAGAAGCAATGGCCAAGTGTGGAGCTGAAGTAGACGAGTGCTAACAGCCTGAAAAAAATGGTGCAATCTGCCCTGTTGGTGCTGAACTTGCTGCTGCTCCACATGGGCTGAAAGGGGGTAATGGGGGGCTCAAGAAGGGCCTATCAAAGGCCTATGACAAGCCTCTTTGAGCCTTGATAAGTGTAAGGTAAAATATGAGGGGAATAAGCTTCAAAGGTTTGAAGCCATAGCTGCCCTTGCTGTTTGCAACCTGTAGACTGAAATAAAACCCTAAAAAGAATGATCAAATACCTCACTACCAATGCCTTGAAGGTGCCTCAATAGGCCGGGAAGGTGCTCGTCGGGAAGCCGGGGAGTGACGGGAACTCGGGGAGATCGGATATGGCTGCCGGGATGGAGATCCAATGTGTGAAGGGAGTCGATGCGAAGATAGAGAAGCACCAAGTTGAGCTCAAGCAAGAGAAAGCCAAGCTCTGATACCAGTTGAAAGGTGAGAAGGATCGAAGCTTGCACGCGAGCTATGGTGGGAGAGCAAGAGCAAGAAAGAGAGAGACAAGAAATGGGAACTCCAACAGTCACAATGTGTGACCGGGCCTTCCTTTATTTACTAGTCACTAAAATGAATGTAAAGAATAAAGTGACGTGACGGGCGCCCGCCACCTGCAGTGTGCAGTGGCGGGTACTGTCAGTGTAGTAATACACAGGGCAGCACGACAGAGGCGCCTTTACCCCAACAAATATAAAAGAGAGAAAGTTCCTAAAAAGTAAGGAAAGTAAGGTAATGATAACCTAGAAGACATGGAAAAGGAAAACTCTAGGAACCTCTCAATTCGATTCTAGGCCAAGTTATTATCCACATCATGCATGATGAAGATCCGCAATATCTCTCTATTTCACTAGAAGAAACAATCTTTTTTCATAGGAAAGATAGAGAAATTAATGCCACAACAATAATGATACTACTAAGGTCAATTATTCATTTTTTCATTGAATTTTGTTCCTTGTAACCTTTCTTCTTATAAAAATAGTTTGGCAATTAATAATGCACATCAACCCAATGGTGTGCCTACAAATAGTTTTACATCTCTCGAATGATTTTGTGCATGGCATGGGGTATAGGTCTTCAAGTTATCTTGACCCTATAGCACACAAAGTGACCTCGCTTCAACTTTGTAGGCACCACATGCACTTGTTGAGTATGGATCTTCAAGATAACCAGACCCTATTTTGTGCAAAATGACCCCACGCCCACTTTGGAAGTGCCACATGCACATCGTTGAGTTAGATCTTCAAGATACTCAGACCCTATGGCACACAAAATGACCCCGCATCCACTTTGGAGCTACCATATGCACATTGTTGAGTCTGAGTCTTTAAGATACCTAAACCCTATGGTGTGCAAAATGACATTGCATCCACTTTAGGACTACCACATGCACGTCATTGAGTTTGGGTCTTTAAGATACTCATATTGAGATGGCAAGCTCAACACATGTAGACATTGATGATGGACTACCTAGCTAGATGGGTCCATATATCTATTCTTAGTATGTCATTGGTCATTATGATCCTCACACAAAAATTGACTTATCACTTATTATATTTAGTTTGTTGCACCTACCTATAGTTGGCATAGTTATAGTGCCAATCGATTAGTATAGTCAGTTATGCATTGTTTGACTTATATGCCACTTTTCTTTATGTTGTATCTTATCTATGCTTTGTGTATATTGTATTGGAGCCCCAAGAGGAACACCAAGGAAAAGGGAATTCTCTTGTAAGAAAATCTATCTTGTAACATCAACAAGCTTGTTTATTAGGTTTTATATGATCACAATGAAGAAAAGAACACCAGGCACAACAAATCTTCATGCAGCATCATGTAGATCTCCCACGGATTTAATAGAATCAACCATATTCTTCAATAACTTCACAAGATCCATCAATAGAACAAAGAAAGCAAAGGAATACACCATCTTTGAATGGAAATACATCACATAGTATTCATCTTCAATGTCTTCATAGTCTTCTCTCTCAATCTCTCATATACAATCACTCTGTTTTAATAGAATTGGCTATCTCTGACTCTCTCTCTCTCTCTCCATCAATAATACATCATATCCTGACTACAATCTCTCATAATCACTCTCAATAATCCTTCTTAGGTCATGGATACCCCTCCCAAGAGGTATGTCTGATATGAAGAGTCACCAGAGCCACTACAGTGTCCTTTCATAGCTCACTACTGTCACTTCACTCCAGTCTTTACTTCAGTCTTCAGTAGCTACTTCTTTCACTTCTTTTAGCTCTTTTGCACTTGTATTCACCTCTTTCTAAGGCTAGAAAACTTTCCCAAGCTACACTCTCATCCAACAGAACACATACAGAAGCATACAGAACAGTCACAGTACAATACCAGAACAACTACAGTACAGAACAGAACAGAGACAGAAGCTCTACAGAAGACCTACAGAAGGTTACAGAAGGTCATCAAAACCACATAACTCATACTTAAACCATTCCAAACTCTCAAAAACTATTCAATAAGCTTTCACAAGATCTCAATCTTCATCAATCATCAATCCATCTCTCCTTACAGAAGACAATCAGAACAAAACAGAACAAAATAGAAACTATATAGAACCAATCAGAACCTATCAGAACATCACAGAACCTCACATCTCTACTAATAAATCATCATGAACTTCCAAAACATAATCAATATCATCCAAAAAACTCTCAAAACACTTCCAAACCAATCAATCATCTCATAAAATCAACCATTCAGCTCTCAAAAACAACAAAAATCAGCCAAAAAACAGGTCATTTCCACACTTAACATATCCCCACACTTAATAAGGAAGCGTCCCCGCGACCCAGGAAAAAGGGAATATAAGTTCAGTCCAAAAACTCAACTTTGATCTTCAATATATCTTCAAAAACAATCCATCCAACTACGACCCCAACTTATAACTTGTATTTGATATAAAAATACAATGAAAGGAAAACCCTTGATACATTAACACTTCTTATCAAACTAAAAATCACAACAAACTTGTAAAGGATATAAGAGGGTTCTTCTTCGTCTTCTTCTACATCAGCATCTTCAACTATCCAACCACGACCCCATCACCACAATTCTTCAAAAATGTAGCTCGCACGAAAGCCAATCCAATAGGCAATCACCACGATCTTTTTACATAAATGAACTCACAACACAAACACTACACACAACACAACCATCTGAATGACTCCTCCAAAAAGAGAGATTATATCATTAAAAAGCATCCACCATACATTGGAAAAGGTATCAATGAAGATGATCCCTCTTAAAAGATTGATAATTTCGGAAACGATCCATAGACAAGGATTCATCTACAAATGTCTTGGGAGGATTCTGAAAAAACTGAAGACAGCACATCCTTTCCAACAGGACAAGGTATCTGCTAGGCAAACAAAGGGCATGAAAATACAATATATCCAGCTGCTGTGAATCAATGCTCACATTGGCATTCATGCACAACTTTGGAATAGGCTTTGAGTCATTATGAGAATGCCTATGCATATACGCCAGATACCAAGCAAAATGAGTAGTTAATCTCACTGAAGGATCTGCAGATTGTGAATACTGTTGAGCAAAATGAATATAGTTTTGATATGCTTGACTAGCAGCTGTCCATTCTCTTGGAATTACAGGCCAGTTTATCTGAGGTCCTGTAAGGGAATCATTCGAGCTCCATCCCCTTCTTCTAGAAATCTGATGATCAAACCCATCATATTCACTAACCAACTAAGGTGGTTGAGATATAGAAGTGGCAGGAGAGGGAAGTGGAATAAGGAAAAGTGGATGAAGAGAGGGGTAGGCAAAATCATAAAAGGAAGAATGATTTAAAGAAGGAGTGGCTGAAATTTGTAGGGAATCACTTAAGAATGGTGTTAACTGATAAATAGGAAAGGTAGAAGGTACATGAATGGATGGAGAAGGACATGGTGGAGAAGGGGAAAATACTCTATCCTCAATAAAAGAACAGTATGTAAAGATGGGAATTTGAGGAAAAGATTGAGGTTGGAAAAGAAGGGGTAAAATGGTTGTGGAATTAGATTGACAGAGGGAAAGATATATATCATATCGGTGAGCCATTTGTTGGTAATACAGGAGGGTAGGAACAAAAGGTCCTAAGAGAGATCTTCTATGATAGGCATCAAAAAAGGGAGAATCAAATGGATTATGTTTTGAAAGATAAGCTAAGAGATCCACTCTCAGTTGATTAGTACTCTGGGCATAGGTAGGGGCTGTGTTCTGTCTTTGATTCAGGACCACAGAATCAATCATGGTATGCCAGGAATTATCAGGGCAAGTAGCCACTTTGGAGGAGTAACTCTAAAACATGTCAGCTATGCGCAACTCCAAATGGTTGACATACAAAACAACTTGTAGAACCACGTCTCCCACATACCAAGCCATATCCACTTCATCTGGAATCAACAAGTCTCCTCGTAGATACATGTATGAAATCAACATGGTATCGGTCGTGACAGAATCTTTAAACGCCATCCTTACCACCTCTATCAGCAACTCAGCAGACCAAGCCCCACTCCATCCATCCTCTGGAAGAGGTAAATCCATCGTGGAAAGCTTTATGTAGAATGCCAACTTCTGTAATTGGTAGTGGACAAAGAAAGAATGGTCTGGAGGAACATATTCCTAGAACTGCTCAAATGAAGACCATAACAAGTCCATTCTGAATTGTAATCTTTTCACTTTATCTTGGAATAGAGGACACAAGGTAGCATGTCTCTGAAGAGCTGCCAAGTCCTGCTGTGAGAGAGAAGGGATTAAGGGAACATGAGGGCTTGGAGGAACAGATCGGGACTTTGCCAGTTGATCTTGCAACTGCTTGATTTGGGAAGCTTGTGATTCCACTGTGTCATTAGCAGTCTGTAAGGCTGAAAGTTTGGCATCTAAAAGAGTTTGGAACTCCTACGCTTCTTTGGATATCCTCTCCTTCTCCTCTGAAAGGCTAGTAACCTCTGATTGAGCCTCGATTAATTGAATCTTCAAAGAAGATATCTCATCTCTTTGGGTTGCAACCAGTTGGGTTTGTTGCTCCATTTGCTTAAACAAATCTGCTAGGGTATCCTTAGTAGAGGCTAACTCGGATATTGCCTTATGCAACTGGTCCTTAGACTGCATAAGTTCTTCATAAAAGGAAGTGTACAGCTGTTGAACATAGGCTGTCCTCACTGACAATTCAATGGAACTCTGAATGTCTTTACATAGGAAAGGAATGGCATCTCCCGAGACTAGACTGTTCAGTGAGGGCACTGATATATCCAATGAACCTTCGCGATGTGCTCTGAATAGGTTATTACATGTGAGATAACTAGGGAGATCACTGCCAGAGGTAGCAGGAATGGGCACTGAAGGAAGAACTGAAGGAGCTTTATCCGCTACCCGCTTCAAGCGTTTGCGCTGTATGACTAGGGGAGGTAGAGAATCATCATCCTCTATATCAATGGGTTCTGACTCATCTGAAGGTGGAGGAGGAGGTACTGGATCTGATGGAGGAGGTGGAGGCACACTCTTCTGTAAACCTGAGTAGGTCAAGAAGGCAGACAAGTACGAGCCATAGGTGACATTGGTAACATTGCCCCTGGTGACTTTGACGAAATGTTGATCCATCTTAGTGAGTAGGTAAGTGCTCCAATCAATAGCGACTCCTTTCAACACCATCCTTGAAGCTGTAAAAAGCTCTTTGGACAAGTAATGGGATGGCGTTTTTGCAGGCATAAACCTGTTTTGGAGAAACTGACAGACCATCTTCCACACAGGATCAGTGATCATGGAAAAGGAAACTCCTGAAGAGTTGATCACCTTCTTAACATCCAGCATTTCCCTTGTTTGCTTTTGTAACAGCTTCAAAATCTCTTCATTAGAGAAAAGCTGGCGAGTGGTAACAAAGGGTTCACCTTTGGAAGGAAGAGACAGAGCCTTCCCTAGGCCTCAAGGTGTCAAAGTCATAGAAATACCTTGGACCAGTCCCGACTTCTTGCTGTAGGAGGCCAAAAACTCGTCACACATCGATGGATCCTTTGGAAGCAATGGAAAGGAGGTATCTACGAAAGCAGCGAGTCCCGCCTTCGTGAGAGGCTCAAAAGTGAGTAGGGAAGAGTAATCCCTACTGACTAGTGGGATATACTGGATAGGGGGAGGAGCGTGAGAAGGCGCCATTCAGATGGTTACACACACACCACAAACACAGACGATCAAGGAGAATGCCTGCAAAGCAACAGACCAAGACCAAGGATAAGATAGCAACCAAAACGAGAAAACGTGACTCGACCAACTATCCCCAAGCAAACCACAGCCTAGAAAAAATTCGACATGACCTCAAGACATATGCGACCGAAAGCTTCATGCTATGCAACATGCAAACACCCAAAACCCCGTATCAGGCAATAAAGAAAAAAAAAACTACACACCGTACCCTTAACCATAATAAAGACATTGAACCAAAACATAACAACAACCCACATATATCAAGACCACAACTTTGATAAACAGGTGTTTGACCATGGAGAGAACTCCAAAAACTTCGCGTACCCATCCCACGAAACCGGGTTCATTAAAAAGGGAAATAAGTGCAGTGAGGGGGAATTAATTTAATGAAGGGTTCATTTTAATAAATTATTAAGAAATGGGTGAATTTTTATTAAGTGACAAACCTTAATAAGAAAACATCGGTTCCTTCTTAAAGATTTTAATTACCAATTATTAGGTTAAAGCGGTGGTTTAATTTGAATCCCGGACTTCGATACCCAGACTGGGTCTCTAAATGCAAGTTCATTGATTACAAATTAAGGTGATGTGGAGCGCTTTTTTGCCAGTGCGTGCTCTTGTGACGGCTGGTTCATTTTAATTAAAAATATTAAAGTGCCTCTTTAGCGCACTTCGCGCGTGCTAAGTGAACGACGTGTTTATTTTTATTAAAAAAATGGTGTCGTTAGCGGGAACGTGCGTGCCATGGTGGTGTTTAGGGTTCATTTGTTTTTTTAATTTTTAAAAGAAATTAATCGTGAGTGTTGGGGTAGCTGAAAAAAAAATAAAAAATAAAAGGAAAATACCTGGTAGTGGGTGTATGTAAATGCAAAGAATGCGCTCTCCTCAATCCAAATAATATATGGATTTTTTTCTGGAGGATTAGTGGGTATGTGGATGAAAAAGGAGTTTTTATTTTATTGTTGTTTTTGTATTTTTTTTTGTTTTAATGAATTTAGGTGTTGCATGAAGTAGTTTTTCAGCTTAGAAAATATGTCCAAAAATAAGTAAAAATGGTAATGGAATTTTTAGGAAAATTTTAGAAATTAATTTGAAAATTTTTAGCATTTTTAATGAATTTTATTCATGTTTTTGAGTATTTTTAAAAGAATGTTGAATGTTGAAAATGGTTTGATTTTTTTTTTTTTTGGAAATTGACAGGTTAGAAAAAATAGACAATTGGTTGCAGAAATAGTAGGAATGTTTCTAGATTTTTTTGAAAATTTTTGCAGAATTTTAAAGGTTGTTTAATGTGGTTTTTTGTTTAAGTTTCTATGGTTTTTTTTGTTTTTTTTTGGTTTTGTTAAAGGTTTCAGGTGTTGGAATTAAAAATCTGGGAAAATACCCAGAAATAGGCTGCGTGGCAGCTGCATGTCAGCAACCAACGAACAGCTCGCGCACCCGATCCCGCACACGAGCAATCACACGCGCATGAACAATCGCAATCACCCACACATGCGTACACACCTGCGCGTGTGTCTGCGTCTAGAGGGGTTCTGCGGGTGGGACGGGGATTTATGAAAGGGGTGTGTGGAGCTGCTGCGGGGGAACAGGGGGCTTACAGTGGGGTAGGGGGGTTTTGTGTGAAGGGGTGCTTAGGTGGGGGGGTGGGTGTGTGTTTGTGGGGAATGGGGGGCTTGGTTGGGGGTAGGTGGGTTTAGTGTGAAGGGGTGCTTAGGTGGGGGGGTGGGTGTGTGTTTGTGGGGAATGGGGGGCTTGGTTGGGGGTGGGGAGGAGGGGTTGTGTGTGTGGGGGGAAGGGGTACCTAGATAGGGGTGTGTAATGGTGGGGGTTGGGGGTAGGGTGGGGAATGGGGGGAAGGGGGGCTAAGATGGGATAAGGGAGGTGTGTGTGTGTAATGGTGGGGGGAACAAGGACTAAGGTGGGGTAATGGGTAAGAGTGGGATGGTGTGAAGGCAGGGCACGTGGCAGGCAATGGAGACGTGGAGGAGACCACGGCACAGGGCGGCGCCCGGTACGGCTGGGAGCAGGGCACGGTCGGGCACAGTGGGCGGCGTGGGCAGCGACAGAGATGCACGGTCGAGGCGGCGCAGGAGGGCGCAATCGGGCGGCAGGCAGGGAGGGGCGCCCACAGCGGCGCAGGCACTACAGAGGCGGCGCGACGGCGTCTTCGGCGGCAGGGACGTCGTCGGAGGGCACACGGCTAGAGGCGGCACCAGACGCGAGGTGGCACCAGAGGCGTCAGCGGCGGCGGCGTCGAAGGCACAGCGGCCAGGGCGGCATGCAGAGCTACGGGCGTCACGCCAGCGAGGCACCACGTCAGGCGAGGGGGATGGCGGCTAGGGCGTTCGGTAGCACGGCAGGTGAGGGGCACGGCGGCCAAGGCATTCGGCAGCACGGCAGGCGAGGGGCATGTCACGGCGAGGAGGGGGCGAAGACGAAGGCTGCACGGCGGCGAGCAGGCGTCGTGGGGGAGGGGAGAAGAGGGAGGTGGAGGAGGGGAAGAAGAAGGAGGAAATGGAGAAGGAGGGGAGAGAAGGAGATGGAGGGGAGAAAGGAGAATAGGAGGAGGAGGTACGGGAGGAGGAGGGAATGGAGGAGGAGGGGCAGGGGGTACACGCAGGGAGAGGGAAAGGTAGTTAGGGTGGGGAGGGGTCGGGGAAATGGGCGGGAGGGGCCCAAGGGGAAAGGGTAGGGGTCATGGGGTGGGTAGGGGAGCCCATAGGGGGGGTGTCCAAGGAATGGGGCAGGGGGGTCCATAGGAGGGGTGCCCAAGAGGTAGGGCAGGGGGAGGAGGTCATGGGATGGGTAGGGGCCCAAGAAGGAGGCGTACCCCCGTCCCGCGCGCGTGCGCGGGGCGGGGTAAAAAAATTTGCCGTGACGGGATTGAGAGGGCGCCGAAACGTAGAGACGGAGAACTCGGACGCGACCGGGGCGCGTGAAGACGTGTAAAATCGAAAACAGGCACGTTCACGCGCGGGACGAGGCGCGAGAAAACACATAAAAATAAAGAAAAATTAATAACACCCAAGCCGATCGTCAAAAAGAAATGGCGGAAAAACAAAAAGTGGGCATGACGACAGGGGGAAGACAGAGAAAATGTGCAACGGGAGTTCCGGGGGAAAAACAGGGCATTCACGTGCAAAAAAACATGAAAAATGGATCAAAAAACGCAATTAAAAATTAATAATGGAAGATCCGTGCATCAGAACGAGGTGCAAGAAAAAGGAAAAATGTGCAAAAAGACGTGCCCGACAATCTAATCACGTCAAAACATAGTTTCGACTGAGATAAGAAGCGTTCACGTGGGAAAAACCCAAAAAAAACCCGAAAATGGAATCGAAAATTAATATTGGACGAACCGTTCGCCGGAATGTCATGCAGTAAAAATTAAAAATGTTCGCAAGAAGGGGGGTACAGGGTTGTCATGTCAAAACGCAGTTTCGGTAGAAGTAGGAGGGGTTCACATGCAAAAAACACCAAAAAGACGTCCGAAAACACATTAAAAAATTAATAATTAAAAATCCAGAAGGCGAAAGAGGGTGGAGAAAAAAGGAAAAAGGTAGGGGAAGGCACGAGAGACACGACTGTCAAATCAAATTGGAATTCCGATGCAAACAGGGCAAGTTCACATGGAAAAATGTCAAAAAGACGCACGAAAAAGTCCCGAAAAATCCGCAAAATTAATATTGGACAAACCGTGCATCAAAATGACATGGAATAAAAAGGAAAAATGTCAAGGGAAAAGTGTTTGGCAGGGCTATGACATCAGATCACGGTTCCGAAGCAAGCAAAGCGCGTTCATATGGAAAATCGGCTAATTTACGCAAAATACTTCAAAAATTAATAACTCGAGAACCGGGCACCAGAACAGGGGTAGGTAAAAAGGAAAAATGGTCAGTTCAAAGGGAGGAACAGGGTTATAAGGTCAGATGTGGACTTCGGTGAAACACAACAAAATAAGGAAATAAAGGAGAACTGCAAGGGAACAGCCCCGAGCCACACACTTAAGACCTTAACGGACAGGGTTAACCGAGCAACAGGGACCTAGGACCACGCCACAAACCATCCACTAACGTCCCCACACTTAAAACATGACCGTCACTGAGAAATAGAAGGTGTAGGGTTTGGAAAACTTGGCCCATGTTGTTGAGGATCAAGGTTGATTGGCGATGGCACGCCCACTATCGTTGTCGGCTGCAGGAGGTACCAAGGCATCTTCTCAGCACACATTCTTCATGGCAAGGACCACGCGGCAGCACCCAAGGAGGTAGCTGGTTAAAGGAATCACAGGAAATTCGCCGATGGCGAGGGATATTACACTCAACTCACAATCACTCAAATGGAATGAAAGAACAGTCACTCACCCTAGGACTAATATCACTCGAGGAAGAATGATTGAAACCCATTCTCGTACTCGGTTTAGAAATCAACAGGGGAATGGTGTAGAGGGAGTATGCAAGGGTGCACAGTTGATGGTGCATCAGTGCGTCCAACCCGTCTGGCATAAGTGCAAGGAGGAAGGCAAGGGAGCCTTACAGTGCAGTGTATAGAACATGGTGACGTGTCTTGTGTTGATGGCAAAGACCCATCCCGTGGGTGCATAGGGAAACGGGAACATACCTGACTCCAAGTGTCAGAATGTCCCTCAATCTCACCTCTCGGTAATTGATTGAAGAAACTCCAGTCACACTCAGCCCACCCTCTGTCTCACGCTCTGCTGATAAATACAAGAGGGCAGCCCTTTCCTGAAACCCATTGATGTAATCCTCACAGTCACTTGTGCAAAGGTTGTATGCCTGGTGCGCATTTGATGGTGCAACTGTGCATCCTGCCCTGTGCCGGCATATGATGCGAGAAGGAAGGCCAGGGAGCCTTATAGTGCAGTGCACAGAAACAAATTGTGCTTTGTGCATTGAGAGGCCCATCCTGTGCATGCAACATTTCATTCACACTTCGCATCTCTCATTTGATTTGAAGGGAAAAGACTGGTCACTCACCCCACCCTCTGTCTCACTCGCTGTTGATAGTTACAGAGGGCAACTCATACTCACGTCCCCATCCGGTTAGGATGAAAGCTCACATCACTCGATTGTTTGTCGATGAAGTTCACGTCGTCAGTTTGTTGAAGAGGCGTACCCAGGGAGGTAACCATCAGATCGAACATTGGGTTAGATAGGAACATGTCGTCTGCTAGAGGATAGTTAGACACTCTGCAAAAAGACCCAGGACACATCGTACCAAGGGAGGCATCTTCGGAATTGGATCCTGGGGATATCCATTAATGAATCCACTTTCTGGATTGCTGGGTGTTGCCACCTTTTCCACAGCCAGCTTCCCGCCCAAGGGTATTTGCCACCTTTTCTTGGAACGAGGCCTGCTATGACAGGGAATTGCTTCCTTTTCTCCCATAACAGATTTGTTTTTCTTATCTTGTTTTTTTTTTCTTTGTTTTCCCCTATTCCCGAGGGTGTTTCCACCTTTTCTCGAAGAATAGGTCGGCATGACAGGGACCTAAGTCCGTTTCTCCCATGATTGATATGTTTATTATTTTTTCTTTTCTCTTTTTTTTTTCGATTTAAGCAAGGGAATGGTAGAAAGACCATGTATCAGAACCAACCTCGCCACTGTCGCTGGTGAAAAATAGAGGATAAGAGATCAAGGCTGGAAGGTGGGGTTGAGGGGACAGAGGGTTGCGTCCACCTCATCAGGAGTGGCTGAAGAACGGCTATCAGAAGTAGCATCATAAGAATGACAGTGCCACGCCAACGAGGAAAAGGATCAGGTGACCGTGATTGTCAAGATCCCCAAGGAGGGAAGTACTTCTTCAGGCGATATCCATTGATCAGGAAGGGATCATCAGAGGCATCAACGGTCTGCACTTGGACAGAGCCATTAGGGTTGACGGCAAGTACCTTATATGGACCCATCCACCGCTATTGGAGCTTGCCAGGAAACTTGCCAAATCGTGAATCATAGGCTAAGACCAAATCACCTTCTTTGAACTCCTTGTGCTTGATGAAGCTGTCATGGTAAGCCTTACGTCGAGCTTGCGTGGCTTCCATGCACTGTAGAGCCATCCTGCGAGTTTCGTCCAAACATTCCAGGTGCAGGAGACGGCATTGCAGTGAATCATCGTCCCCCAAACGCTCTTTGATAGCCACTCTCAAAGAGGGTAATTCCAGTTCAACAGGGAAAACAGCTTCTGTACCATACACCAGCTGGAAGGGTGTCTGTCCTGTTGCTGCTTTATGGGAGGTTCTGTACGCCCAGAGGGCCTCTGTAAGTCGATCATCCCAGTCACGACGATGTGCGGCAATCGTCCTTGTCAGGATCGAGCAGAGGATGCGATTGGTGACTTCGACTTGGCCGTTGGCTCTGGGGTAGTAAGGAGTGGACTTGCGATGGCGGATCTTATACAACTCTGTCAACTCTTCCATGACTTTATTAATGAAATGAGTGCCTCTGTCACTTACCAGCTCTAAGGGACTGCCAAAACGGGTGATAATATTCTCGTACATGAACAGGGCCATGCTGTTACCATCGTCCCGCTTTAGGGCTTTAGCTTCACACCACTTTGTGACATAATCCGTACATACGAGGATGTATCAGTTCTGTTTCCTTCTGGTGGGAGGATCAATTGGACCTACGAAGTCAATGCCCCACTTCTCAAACGGCTTCAGGGGAAGATTAGGGTGCAGTGGCATGGCACTTGTCTTGGTGGGTTTCCCCATTCTCTGACAAGCATCACATCTTTTACAGTAATCATAGGCATCCTTATGAATGGTAGGCCACCAGTATCCTGCGAGCAGAGCCTTCCTGGCTATAGCTTCTCCTGCAAAGTGGCCTCCACATGGCTCGTCATAGCAAGCCTTCAGAACAATCCCAATCTCATCTCCTGCAACACATCTTCTGAGCACTTCATCTTTGCCTTTCTTATACAGTGCACCACCTAACAGGGTGTAGGGGGCTGATTCTAACATAAGCTTCTTCCTTTCCCGACTAGAGATGCCAGGAGGGTACTGTTGGGTTGCCAAAAGATTGGCAATGTCTGCATACCAGGGGGTTACAGTTTCTACCAGGAATAGGGAAGCATCAGGGAGGTCTGGATCATCCTACTCCTCGTCTACAGTCTGTGGGATACGCGATAGATGATCAGCCAGAACATGGGAATGACCAGGTTTGGTAATTACCTCAAAGTCGAACTCCTGAAATAGAAGGAGCCATCTCATCATTCGTCCTTTCACATCTGCTTTGTTCATCAGGAAGGACAGGGCCTCATGATCCACATAAAATTTAAAGTGGGTACACAGTAAAAAGTGGCGAAACTTCTCTAGGGCAAACACCATTGCCAAGCACTCAAGCTCTGTCACTGTGTAGTTCCGTTTTCTATCAGTGACTTTTCGGCTTGCGTAATAGATGGGTTGATCTAGCTTCACGGAGCCCTTCTGGCAAAGGACTGTGCCTAAGCCTTCAATAGATGCATCAGTGTGTACATGGAACTCCTTCGTCCAATCAGGAGGTTGCAGAATGGGTGCCTCAATTATACACTGCTTCAGAGTGGTGAAGGCTTTGTCACATTCTTCCGTCCAAGTAAACTCTGCATCTTTCCTCAGAAGATTGTGCAAGGAGGTTGCCTTTGTTGCAAAATGAGCTATGAACCTTCTGTAGTAACCCACATGGCATAGGAATCCCCTCAACTGTTTGAGGTTGGTGGGTGCTATCAGAGCTGCAATCTTTTCGATCTTTGCAAGGTCTGTTGATATCCCTTGTGCAAAGACAATGTGGCCCAACAGAACTCCAGAAGAGACCCCAAAAATACATTTGTCGGGATTGAGGGAAATCCCATACTCCCGGCATCGGTCAAAACATTGTTCCAGGTGTCTCCAGTGTTCATGGATCAAACTATAGACATAGAAGCCATCTAAATAGACCTCAATAAAGTCGTGCAGATGATTTTGGAATGCGGCCATCATGACTCGCTGGAAAGTAGCAGGGGCATTGCAGAGTCCAAATGGCATCACTCGGTAAGTGTAGGTCCCCCATTCTGTGGTGAAGGTTGTTTTGGACTGGTCTTCTTCTACAATTTGGACTTGGTTGTATCCACTAAATCCATCCAGAAGGGAATAAAGCTCATGTCCTACCACTGTGTCCAACAATTGGTCTGTGAAAGGGATCGGAAAGTGATCCTTCTTCGTCTTGGAGTTCAACTTGCGGAAATCCACACATATACGAAGCTTGCCATTCTTCTTGGGTACAAACAAGATGGGTGGAACCCATTCACTATTTGCCACTGGATAGATGAACTCGGCTTCCAGAAGCTTTAGCAGCTCTGCTTTCACCAATGTGGAATAATTCGGGTTCATTCGCCTCTGTCGTTGCCGTATTGGCTTGGCATCAGACTCCAAGTCAATATGATGCTGACATATTGTGGGATCAATCCCCTTTAGGTCTTTGTAGGACCACGCAAACACGTCCAAATTTTCTTTCAACAAGTTGTACAAGGTTGACAACTCCTCTTCTGGGAGGCTGCTACCCACCTTCAAGTGGCGTTCAGTGCCATCTGCATCCACAAAGGTTAACTGCCTTTCACCTTCTACTTCACGGATGAAGGTTCCGCGGACTGCTTCGGGGTACAGATCTGACTCCTTCAAGGGAGTGGTGTCCTCTTCGGATGTCCCACTAGAACCAACTTCTTCTTTTGGTGGAGGCTTAGGGTGCTCCTTGAGATGTTGAAATGGGATTAGAGCCATTTCGGGTTTGATTTCACGATTAATTACCTCTTGGATTGAAGACTCATCTTCTGATGACACATCCAAGAACGTCACATAACAGGGACCCTCTGATGCCTGTTGGGTTTGTGAGACTGGTGCTTGTTGGCACGGTGCATCATCATCATCTTTCTTTGGCAAGGATAGGTGAGGACGGCATGAGCCACTGCTGAAAGATGGCTTATTCTTCTTAATCCATTTCTTATGAAGATTTTGCATATGAGAAGATCCATTTACCAGACCAAATGGTACCATCGCCATCCTGTCCCACAGCATGAGCTCGTCTGCTTCTGATGCTTCTGGAACTTCTTCTTCATATATATCCTCTTCAGGTGGGATAGACTCTTCCATCTCACTTTCATAACCTTCTTCTTCCATATCATCTCCATCCTCTTCTGTCTCTGTCTCTGGCTCTGTCTCTGTCTCTGTCTCTGTCTCTGTAGGAGCTCTATAAGAAAAGAACAGGTTCTCTGTTTCATCTTCTGCCTCTGTCTCTGGCTCTGCTATGGCCATGTAACAGGGAGATCAGTACATCCATGCTTCTATCTCACTGTCAGAAGTGATTTCGGAAATCGTTCCTGGTTCAGGCAGGAAGTATTCACCCATTGATAATGGCTTTGCATCTTTTGGAAGTTGGCTTACAATATCCACTGTTAAAGAACGTGCCACTGTTTTCTTGGGAAGAATCTATTTGACAGCATCTTCGTCTGCTGATGTTCCATCTGTAGCCTCATTAGGGGAGTCAGAAGATAATTCCAAGGAGGTGGATCCATGCCCTTTTTGAGAACCATATAGCTTCAGCACCACTTTGTTGGGTCCTCCACCCAAGGTCAAGGTTCCTTTGAACCAATCCGTCCTTGCTCTGGCTTCAAAAAGCCATGGTCTTCCCAGTAACAGAGGGTAGGATGTACCATAAGAGTTTGGCTTCACCACCAAATAGGTTAGCCAATAATCTTTTCTGGCTACTGTAGTCTTCACATATGGGAGAATGCCCAAAGGCTTGATTCTGCTCTGATCCGCCAGTCTGATGAGCCATTGGGTTGGTTGCACACCTTGTAGGCCTAGATCCTTCATTTTCACATCCGTCATAATGTTCACTGATGAACCACCATCAATCAGTGCATTTGCAATAAAGCAGCCTTCTATCCACACACCAGTCTCTGGGGTACCCGGATCTAGAAAGGCGTTAGCCACGTCCACTTCTTTGACAGGCTTTGGAGCTTTGTTGGACTTTGTTGCTGTTGAGGGAGCAATCCTTAATCCACGTCTTCTTGTCAATATACTTTTGAACCTTTTTCGGCAACTGGGAGACAACATCAATAATTGTCGGAATGTGAGGTTTGGTTTAAAGGTATCTAGATCTCTAACCAGATCGTATTCCTTAATAGGATCCACTAGCTTCTCTAACCGGTTAGGGAATGGGGCAACACCCATTTTCATTTTCCTTGTTTCTTCCAACAGGGGCATCATGGGGACTTCTTCTGCCACTTGTGGCACTTCCTCCTCTTCTATCTCCTGGACCTCTGGTCCTGTCTCTGAAACTGTCTCTGTAACTCTCTGTGGCACTCTGGTGCTCTGTACGGCACTGTCAGGCTCTGTTTTGTTCTGTTCTTCTGGTGGAATATTGAACTTCACTGTTCTGGCAGGAGGATTGTTTTCTTTCTGGATAGGTGGTTCCTTCTTCTTTGCACGCATGATGGCAACAACTTCCAATTCCACCAAATTGGAGGTAGGCTCTTGGGCCTTGGCCGGATTATCAGTAGCACTGTTTTTCACTGGGGCTGGGCTTGGACAGTCTTTTGCAGTGTGGCCTTCTCCTTTGCATCAACTGCATAAGGGCTTGTAATCCACTGACCTTCTGGGACTTGGACAATTTGGTGAAATGTGTCCCTTTTCTCCGCATCTGTTACACTCTACTTCTGATCTTTGACCACCGCCAGACTGTCTTCCTCTGTAACTTTGGGATGGAAATCTTCTGGGTTCGAAATTAGGACCAAACTCTCTAGGCTTGGGTCCAATATCCTGTGTTGTTATTTTGGATTCCAGCAAGTTGAACCTTGCGTCTTCTTCCTTCCTTCTCCTATCATGCATCTCCTTCAGAGAGCAAATATCCTCTATATGGTTCTTCCGCAAACAGTAGGAACAGAAGACTCTAGGAATGGTTGGTTTTCGTGTACATTCAGTGGCTAAATGGCCTGCTTGATGACACTTACCATACCAAGTATTTGACCGCATCACATCTCTTCCTGCTCCTGCAACGTTGGATATGCTGGCGGTATTCACTTTCAGCGTCTGTAGCTGCTCTATAATCACATCCATCAACTCCTTTTTGATATTTGCAACTGAGTTAGATAAATAGTCCTTCAAGCTTTCTCCTCCTAAGGTACTGGCAGTAGGGTTTTGAGGAGTCTCTATAATCACTGCATAAACAGGTTGGGCTGGTGCAGAGGGATCTCTGTTCTGGTTCTGATTCAGAGCTCCTGTTTGAACTGTTGGCTGTTGGCTCCAGTTGGTAGGGTTCCACTGTTGCTGCTGATTTGGGATTGGGGAAATTGGTTGGGACCATTGTTGTTGTGGTTGAACCATCATTTGAGGCATTGATTGTGGCCACTGTGGATTTGGTGCACTGTACTATGATACTGGGGGCATCTGTTGGTAGGGGTAGGGGATTGTCCCTGGGACTGCATTTGGTGGGTACATCATTTCTGGCATCAGAGGAGATAGGACTCCTCTTCCTGGATTCATCGCCAATCTAGCTTCCACTTCATCGTACAGTCGTGCACCTTCTGTTGCAGCTTGCAGTGTGGCTGGTCTTTGCAGCTCCACAAACTTACGGACTTCTGGTTGTAATCCTCTGAGAAACACCCCCTTCTGAATGCCATCATCTAGATTATGGTTAGTCCATCTCTTCAGGATGGATTCCATTCGTGAGACATAAGCTTCTACTCTTTCTCCAGAGGATTGACTTAGGTTCGTAAATTCCTCTCGCATCCGCTCTTCAAAACCTTCACGCCTGAATTTAGTGAGGAAGGCCAACTTCACGTCGTCCCATGTGCCAAAAGTTACTGCTGCTTGTCTCTCATACCACTGAAACGCCGCGCCCTTGAAAGTGGCAGGGAATATTGCTAACCAATGCTCAGGGGTTCTGGCATTGTCAGCCACACATGCTACCATAAACTCTGCTACATGAAGATCGGGGTCTTCATTGTACTCTCCCTTAAAAACTGGCAACGGAACTACATTTGCTGGCCTGTCATCAATATTTCCAGGATGGATCTGGCTTGGAAGTGGACCTCCAGCAGGAGGAGGAAGAGCTTGATGTGCCATTGGGACTTCTGTAAAGAGTTCCGCAAGGGCGTCAAAGGCGGCTTCTGCTGCGAGCTCGTTCTCAGCTTTGATTTTTGCTTTCTCTCTTCTCACATACCTCTGGACTCGTTCTAACGCTTGCCTCTTTATTGCGTCATTCATCAGGGGGTTGGATCCACTATGTTGTTAGTGCTCCACAGAGGGTTAACAGAAGGCTTCAGTCTCTGGAGGACTGTCTTGCCGACATTTCTTCTACTTCTTCCTTTTCAACGTCTCTGAATTCTGCTTTCATACCAGTGCACAGAGGAAGGTATTCGCTTCTGAAGGTGTCAAAATGCATACGTCTGAGCATTGTAGTGGTGCCATCATCATAGTAATGCCAACTTCTGATGGTTTCAATAGTGTATGTTGTGAAGAACACTTTGTCTATCAACTTCCAGTGGGTTGCTAATTGAACAAACAGAAGATTATCAGTACACCAAGCATCCCATGTATCTTGCTGTTGAGCATCTTAGACAATTTTTGAGAACATATTTTCGATAAATATAAAGGCACGAAAGATTCAACTCAAGCAAGAGTTGAATACTTCGAAGAAAGGGAAAATGCTTGTTAATGAGTATGTTTTGAAGGTGAGGAGCATTGTAGATGCTTTGGCAGCTTGATGCTATGCTTAATTATGATGATTTAGTTTCATCTACTTTGGGTGGCCTTAATAATGAGAAGGTTTTGAAATCATTTGTCACCCGTGTATATGTACAAAAGTGATTTCTAGATTTTGATGAGTTGGTCTCTCTCATGATTACCGAACATATCAATATGCAAGGTGACTCATCTGAAAGAAATGGCGAACAAGTCCAAAAGAATTTTATTTAAGTTCAAAAGGGAGACATGGCAGATCCTCTTTGAAAGGCCATGGTATGGGATGTACTAGTGATAACTAGTAAAATAGGTTACATTAGCAATTCGATGAAATGCAAGTTTGAGGAGGCTATGAAAACTTTAGAGGTACGGGAAGCTCTAGAGGAAGAGGTGGATAGCACAATAGAGGTTCTAGAAATTCTGCTATTGTTTGCCATTATTGTAACAAAATAGGTCATGATGATGTATAGTATGTTGATTCAAGTGCATCTAATCATATAACCAATCATGTTGAATGGTTTGGAGAGATGCAAGATTTACAAAATCTAAGTTATATTTAGATGGGTGATGATTTATGCCACCCAATTTTATATATTGGAAAGGTTCCCTTTGTCCTTGCATGATGGCAAGACAAAGAGTCTGACAGATATATTACACATGCCATCAATCACTAAGAATTTAATGTCTGTTGGCCAAATGGCAAAGCAAAGGCTGTAGGTTTGATTTAATGCAAAAGGTTATTTTGTAGAAGACTTTAATTATAAGTATAGGTTGGTCACAAAAGGAAGTAGAGTTGGTCGCATATTCACTTTAGATGCTGGAATTCCTACTATGAATGCTATGTACGCTAAAGAGAAAGAAGTGGTTGCAAAGATTAACATATAGCATAAAAATTTGGATATGCAGATGTGTAAAGGTTGAATTTAATGCAATCCAAAGGATTAGTTACAGGGTTGCCTACTTTTAGAGTTAAAGAATCTCACAAAGTGTGTGAAGCAATATATCAGTTTGGTAAGTAGGCAAGACAACCTTTTTCGCATGACAGAGATGTGAGCAAAAATATACTTGATGTTGTGCATACAAATGTTTGGGGACCTACATAAAACATATTTCTTGGTGATACAACTACTTTGTCATGTTTATTGATGATTGTTCAAGGAAGCTATGGGTATATTTCATGAAGGAAAAGAGTGTTGTATTTGAGCACTTCAAAACTTTCAAGGCTGCTGTTGAAGCACAAACAGGCTTGAAAGTTAAGTGCTTGAGATTAGATGGAGGGGAAGAGTACCTCTCTGATGAGTTTAGTGGCTTTTTGAGATCTCATGGGATAAAGAGACAATTTACTTGCAAGTATACCCACCATCAAAATGGGGTCACATAAAGAAAAAATAGGCATATTACAGAAGTTGCACAAGCATTGATGGCTGAAAAGAATATGTCAAATTTTTTTAGTTTGAATATATTCATACTACTATCTATATTATGAATAGAACTCCCACAGCTACAATTCATGAGATGACCCCCCAAAGAATGCTTTATTGGCAAGAAGCCCGATGTATCACACTTGAAAGTGTTTGACTATATCACATACGTTCATGTGCCAGATGAGCTGTGAAAGAAGCTTGATCCAAAGTATGAAAATAACATTTTTTGTATACTCTTTAGAGAAGAAATGGTATCATTGTTATAACCCTATCACAAGTGAGTTCAAAGTGAGCAGGGATATTATTTTTTATGAGCTGAGTAGTTGGTATGTATCTAGTGGTGATGCATTAGATGATGATGATGATCATGTTATGTGTAGAAAGAAAAGCAAGAATCATGAAGCCTTACTAAAATAGGATTATCATTTGATACTACATCTACAGTTAACCCTTGGTCTGGGAGACTAAGGAGTAGCCCCGCAACTTTAGGTGGATCTACAAGTGTTGTAGTTAAAGACAAAGGAAAGAAGAAAGTGTTGGATGGTAATGATGCATCTACTAGTCATTTGGGATTTGATGGAGATTCTAGTGATTCAGAGATTTTAGATGATGAGCTTGGTATTCCTTCAATCATGACACCAAATGTACAGAAAGCACATGGTAATGTAAAGGCTCCATTGACTAATCCAATGGTACGCAAGTCTAGCAAGGTCAAATATCCATTAAAAGATTTGGTTTTGAAGGTTATGTAGCTCATCATTATGCTTATTGATAAAGGTAGTTGAGGATGTTGAGCCCACTTGTATTGAGGATGTTGTTGGCCATGCTCATTGGGATGTAGCAATGGATGAGGAGATGGCTACACTAGAAGCCAATAAGACTTGGGATTTGGTACCCTTCCCTAAGGGCAAGAAATTTATTTACTATAAGTGGGTTTACAAAATCAAGTATAATGCAGATGGTTCGATTAGAAGGTATAAGGCTAGGCTAGTTGAAAAGGCTACGCTCAAAAATATGGCATAAATTATGAAGAGACATTTAGCCAAGTTTTGCTAGAATGGCAACGGTTAGATGCATGATTGCTTTGGCAATAGCCAAAGGTTGGAATTTTTTAGCAAATGGATGTAAATAATGCATTTTTACATGGTGAATTGCAAGAAGAGGTGTATATGGAGCAGCTAATGGGTTATGAGGATTTAGAGCATCCCACATATGTGTGCAAAGTAAAGAAAGCACTATATGGGCTGATGAAGCAAGAACCTAGAGCATAGTTTGATAAGATCAGAGAGTATCTTGTCAACATTGGCTTTTATCTTTTTGATACTGATCACTCACTTTATGTGAGAAAGGGAGATGCATGCTTGGTCATCGTAGTCATCTATGTGGATGACTTGATTATTACAGTTGATAGTGACAGTAGAATTGATGAAGTTAAGGAATTTTTGAAGAAGAAGTTTGAGATGAAGGATTTGCGTGAGTTGAGGTACTTTCTTGGTAATGAGGTGATTGAATGTGATGATGGTATATGGCTATCCCAAAGGCAGTATGGCATGGATGTGAGGTGCCTCCTCCAAAAGACATGGAGGAGCCCTCTTAGTAGTTGACTAAAATTCATATCCATGCACATCACCATCCAATCTCCCCATGGGAAACCTAGGACTTAGTTGAGAACATGGGAATCTCAATTCTACTTCACAGGGGAAGCGTGGACAAGTCACCCCTAACAGCAATCTAATGCCCACCTAAGAAATACCACTTTGTAATCAATCAAAGGCAGTAGTGAGGTTAACACCGCACTTGGTTCAAAGAGAGTGAGAGATGGGGGAGAGTGTAACTCGATCCCCCTACCCATAAGGTAATGTTTGAGAGTAGCAAATGATGCCTGATATGTATGCCCATAGAGGATTGCCCATAAGTGGCTTTGTATGCAAGATAGACATATGATGTATGCTCTAGGAAGAGATGACAGAATCCCATAAGCTTAGTGAGGTACAGTGGTACTATCCAAAAGCTATATAAGCATTTACTTGACACTCATTTCAATGGAATGGTGCTTTCACTTTGAGTCACTCAAGATTGTGTTTATGAGTCCAAGTTAATCTATCTTGGAACCTAATTCACTTGAGTTACAATCTCTTCTATCTATCATGTATCAATTCTATGATTTGCATCCACCATAGACAACTAGCTTTAGATCTGTGTTTTCTAACATGGTATCAAAGTCATGGCAAGCTAGTTATAGTGTCATTAGTTAGCCACATTCTAATGTAATGGATAGTAGGAGTTGAACCTACCTTAAGGCCCTCTGCCATATCCCTATCTTAGGCCCATTTTCTCTATTTTTCAATCTCAAGATCTACTAAAGCAACCACTTCCATCTTGAACTTAGCAACAACAATTGATGTAATGAGCTTCAACTATTCATCATTGTGCTTTACTCTCTTTCACCAAGTGATATCGTATCTATAGATAGATGGAAGAGCTGTGAAGGAGCAATGAATCAAGATTACTACTACATTGCAAGAGAAGTGAAGGAGGGTTCTCTCAATAAAAGTGCAAACATAAGCTTCAAGTATTTGACAAGAAAACGAATGAGTGTCTTTGCAAGGATTGATCCTCAAACTGCTCAAGTGACAGATCTCAACAACGTACTAGCTGGAGTAGTTTAAGAAGGTTGTAAAAGTTTTTCTTCTGAGAAGTGTGCTTCTGATATAAACAAAGAAAAGAGAGGACTTTTTTTGTGGAGTGGTAAAAAGAAGAGCTCAAAGCTCCAAGATCCATAACTATATGTCTGTTGCACAAGCTATCAAGGTGTCTGCCTATGGATGGCATTGTCACAGCTTTGTGAGGGGCGAGCCTCATAGAATAGCTTGGCAATTGGTGGAGGTAGAGATGTTGCTGATATGGCCTTGTTGGAGGACATAACAGGCTGTGCTTACCAATGTCACTAGGTGCAAAACCACGACCTGAGTGACAGGAACAATGCTGTTACTGAAGGAGCTCACCAGATTCGTCACTTCTTGCAGTATTCATGTTTTGTTTGTCTCTAAAGTCTAAAATTTAGGTTGAGAAAAAAAAAACCTAACTCAATCTCTCCTTTCACACTTACCATCAAGTGTCCTTTGACACTAGAATTGTGTACTTTTTCAATATTTGTGAAGCAACTTGTACAAGGAAACACTACCCAAGTATACTCGCGGTAAGACCTTCTCACATTTGGCATGATTTGTTTGCATCATGCATATATGTCTAGCTTCAAAGAAGATCCAATGTCATGTGCCCTTTCAGTAATTATCTATCCATTGAGCCAAATAAAATCCAAAAATTCATGTATCCCGAAATTCATCTCATGTATGAGAGATTTTTCAAACCAAGCCCATGTACCCACCAGCAATGTGTTCACTTGTAAAAGCATGAAGCAAAATGACCGTGTCAATAAGACTGAATCAAAAAGAGAAATACCATGCACAACAAAAGCCAAGGAGCATGGAGATAAAGAAGTCCAAGAAGACAAAGAAGATCAAAGATTGAGCAAAAGACCAAGAAGAAGATCAAAGGTTGCCAAAGTAGCAACAAAACAAAAGCGATGAAAATATTTTCCGCTGCTACAAACAAACAAAATGTTTTGAAAAAAAAAATCCCATAGTGGATGTAAAAACCCTACCAAGATGTAAAGTTTCAAGCCTTAACTTGACTAGGCTGCCAAAGAGCTAGTCTCCTGCTTCATGTTTACATGTAGGGGGGGCAAAAGCTAGCAAGGGTAGAGACTCATCATTTGAGGGGGGTGTTTGAGAATATCAAATGATGCCTGATATGTATGCCCATAGAGACTTGCCCATAAGTGGCTTTGTATGCAAGATAAACATATGATGTATGCTCTAGGAAGAGATGATAGAATCCCATAAGCACAGTGAGGTACAGTGGTACTATCAAAAGATATATAAGCCTGTACTTGACACTCATTTCAATGGAATGGTACTTTCACTTTGAGTCACTCAAGATTGTGTTTATGAGTCCAAGTTAATCTATCTTGGAACCTAATTCACTTGAGTTACAATCTCTTCTATCTATCATGTATCGATTCTATGATTTGCGTCCACCATAGACAACTAGCTTTAGATCCGTGTTTTCTGACACCCATAAGGTAAAATCTTAGCTCCAATCCCCCTAAAACGGTGTTAAACCTTGTAACTAATCCTAGATATATTGGAGAGTCATGATTTAATCAGCTCTATCTAGTCACAATTTAAGCCCAATGTCCCGAATCACCACAATCCACAACTAGTCTATTTGTGCAAGCACGGAATCATAAGAGACATAATTCATCATTCACAAATCCAAAATCAGTCATAACCATAAAACATTTTTAACACACTTGTCAATGTATGCAATGCATAGAATCTATCCCTCTCATCAATTCCCGTATACTTTCCTAAAAAGCAAATGATAACACTAACATATTTTTGTAAGTTTAGGCAAGTTCTAACTAATCGTAATTCTTTTTTTATGTACTAACCTGATTATCTCCATTTGGCCATCCATCGTGATTACGAGTTATGGCCACAACCTTGGTTTGTTGTGGAATAACCAATCCTTCAGGTTAAATAGATTTGGAGGTAACTTTCACTTGCGCTTCAGCTTCGTGTTGAGTTCCCTCAATAGTAATGGCTACTTCCTTGCGTTGGGGAGCTCTCTGAGCATGACTTCCCTTAGCATCCCGACATCTCTTGGGAGCCATGGAAGAAGCTTGATGGATTTGAGGAGCGCTTCTGCGTAGGTATGGAGAGAGAGAGACTTAGCTGATTGCATCAAAGCTTTGTCGCGTCAACAACAAAGAGACTTCTACCACAGGTCCCTTTTTTTTTACGTCACGCTCCACCCTTGTTTTTATAGTAAGGGGGGGTTAAAGAGAGGATGCTTGCTTTTTAGCACTTTCGATGACATCATCGATAATAAAGAGAGAATGCTTTCTTTTAGCATCTATGATGATATCATCGATGATATCAAAGAGGGGGCTCTATTTTTGTAGCAAGTAGATAAAAATTTACGAATATATGAGCGAACACTACGCATCGCGTCGTCAGATAGCCGTCACTCCAAGGCGGCGACCAAGGCATAGACCTTGGCATACTTAGAAATGGGCTATGAAAGCGTCGTTGGTGCCATTGGCTACATGTGAGAAGCTCCAACTAGCTTGTAGGAAAATCTTGTCGAGAGGTCACCCATCTCGATAGTGTCGTCACCCAAGTGCACTTAACTACCAAGTGACTATCCACTAGGCTAGTTCTTTTTGTTATTCTATACTACAAATATAGTTTTAATAAGCTAGTCTTGGGAGAGTTTTCCAAGTCTTTCTTCCATGAGCTGGCATATAATATCTCATTAATAATAACAATTATCTTCATATTTAAAGCTAGTTTTAAAAATGTGCAATTTTTTTAACATAAATCAATTTTTGGAATATGTGTACACATTGTCTATTAAAATAAACTAAGTAATGGGGACATTACAATGGATACGTTATCCAAGTATGGTATGGCAACATGTAAGTCTCTTTTAGTGCCATTGGAGCAAAACTTGAACTTGAGTGCTAATGTTAGGGATGAGGCTGGGAAACCTCTATCTTATGTGCATCTACTTGTCTTTGGACATGAGGTATTCTGCCATGTGCCCAAAGACAAGCATACTAAGTTGGATCCTAAGAGTGTCAAATGCATTTTCCTTGGCTATGGGGATGCATGCGAGATGGGTTACCGCCTCTGGGATCTTCAAGCGTGGAAAGTCATCCCCAGCCATGATGTAGTCTTCCATGAAGACAAGATGCATAGGCAACTTGAGAAGGTGGTAGAGATACGCAGGGTTATATTCTAAGAGGATCCATGTGCTCCTGCACAGCCAGTTGGACAGCCTATAATAGCAGTTGGTACACATGGCCAGGATGTTGGACTGGCTACAGAGCTTACTGTGAGATGATAGATGTCGGCCTGATAGATTTGAGCCCTCAATGCATTATGTCTTGGTTACAGATACATGGGAGCCTCTCACCTATGATGAGGCTATGTGCGCACGGGTGACAGTCACTCTTGGGAGAGGGCTATGTAGTCTGAGATAGACTCCTTGCACAAGAATATGACTTGGGATTTGGTTGCACTGCCTAAGGGCAAGAAGGCTTTGCCATGAAAATGGGTGTACAAGCTGAAAAGTACCCTTGGAAATCCCAAGCTGGCTTATGAAACAAGACTTGTCACTAAGGGTTTTAAACAGGAGCATCGAGTTGAATTTGATGAAGTCTTTTCTCCTGTGGTCAAGATGACCACCCTATGCTTGGTTTTGGCCTTAGTCACATAGCTTGACTTGGACTTGTACCAGATAGATGTCAAGACTGCATTCTTGCATGGGGATTTACATGATGAGATATACATGGAGCAGCCTAAGGGCTTTGTAGAACCTGGCAGGGAGCACCTAGTGTGCAAGTTGAAGAAAAGTCTTTATGGCTTGAAGGAGGCACCTAGGGAGTGGTATCATAAGTTTGATGCCTTTATGCAGTCATAGGGCTACAATAGGAGTGCTATGGATCCCTGTCTTTACACAAAGAAAGCACGTGATGGCTCCTTGTTTATTTTGATACTTTATGTGGATGATATGCTGATAGCAAGGAAAGCTCATGATGAGCTAGATGCTCTTAAATCTCACCTAAGGAAGAGCTTTGGGATGAAGGATTTGGGACATGCATCTCACATTCTTGGTATGTGCATTAAGCGCAATAGGCATCAGGGACTACTCTACCTCTCACAGAGGGAGTACATTCATAAAGTCCTTGAGCATTTCTGCATGCAGAACGTAAAGCCTATTGGCTATCCATTACCTTCTTATGTGAAGGTTTCACAGGCCGATTGTCCACAGACGGATGAGGAGAGGGCCGAGATGGCCAAGATCCCTTATGCATTAGCTGTGGGCAGTTTGATGTATGCCATGATAGCCACTCGTCCATATATTGCCTTTGCAGTTGGTGTTGTGGCACGCTATATGGCTACACCTAGCAAAAAGCATTGGGATGCCATAAAGGGTATTAATGCTATTCAGCTAGCCAAGAATCCGGTCTTCCATGCGAAGAAGAAACACATTGAGGTGAGGTATCACTTCATACATGGGGTCATGGAGGACAAGTCTATTGACTTTGTCAAGATCTCCACCAACGAAAATCTTGCAGATTTGCTCATGAAAAGCCTCACTACTGAGCGCTTTGCCTTCCTCAAGAGATTGATGGGTATTGGATGAGATGATGTTTTTCCTCATCCTTTTGTACATGTGTACATTGTACTGTCTTTTCTTTTTCTTTTCTCTCCTCATTGGGGCAGATTCGCCTTTAAGTGGGAGGTTGTTGGGGTTAAAGGCGCCTTTGCCTAGCCGCCCGTGTATTACTACACTACTAACAGTACCCGCCACTGCACATTACATACCTCCTCTGCAACATGGAAATCCAAACCACTAGAAGGTGATCTATTTATGACATGCACAGTTGTACTGACTACCTCAGCCCAAAAGCTCTGTGGTAAGCATGCATGGCTAAGCATACTGCATACACGCTCCTGGATGGTTCTATTCATCTGCTCAAACAAACCATTCTAGGGTGGGGTATAGGGGGCGGTCAATTGATGCTTAATACCCCTCTCATTACATAGTTGCTCAAAAGCATGTGACACATATTCTCCCCATTATCAGTCCTAAGGCATTTCAGCCTATGCCCAATCTGGTTTTCAACAAATGCAAGCCATCTCTGAAATACAACCAAGACATCAGACTTAAGCTTAATGGGGTAATGTGGGAGCTCTCACTCAACCGCCAAGACCCACGGACCACTTATTGCTTCAAGTGTTCCAAGCCGAGCACTAATGGCTACCTCTCACATAGCCGACACGCCATCCATCTCTACGGGTGTAGTGAGCTTACCTCCATGCCCGATCAAGTTACCTCCTCTCCCGAGCACTCCGGTAGCTCCACAATCCAAGTGCAAAGCTTCAAGCGAGCTCCATCCTCAAGCTCTCGCTCCAAGCTCCATTTCTGCGAGCAAGATAAGAGAAGAGAAGAGAAGAGAAGAAGAGAGGAGAAGATGGAAAGCTTCTCCTCCCTGGTCCCTCACCCTCACACACTCACTCCCTCACACTCTCACACACCCTCTCTCAAGCACAAGCTCAAGCAAGCAAGAACAAAAAAAAGAAGAAGAAGAGGAAAGCCACTTTTGGCCACACACAAGAATGAGCTTCTCATTCACTTTTCAACTTTATATACAAAACCCTAAATCCCTTTTCGGCAGTCATCCCCTTATCCCCTATTTTACATGGTCGGCTGTGGCCTAGGCCCTTTTTTCCATTGTCCTCCTATCTTCCTAGCTTCCTTCCTACCGCTCACCTACCTTTACAATTTGCATGGGGGTGAGAGCCTAGCGCTCTTTAAAATAAATCCCGGTGTACCTTGCACTCTTTTACATGAGTATTAGCTTGCGCTCCTCTTTGCACCTTTCTCTTTGATTTAGGACTTTTATGCACTTCTTGTGTTTCCAAATTCTTCTTGGTGCGCCTTCGTCTTCTGTTTCACTTTTGCCTCAGCCTTGTCTTCTGCTTTAGATTTTTCAACTTTTTCACCTTGTTCATTTGAGGGTTAACATTAACCCCCTCCTAGGTTGGTTCCAATCCCATGGCACTCATTGTCGTAGGTAGCAGGCTTTGGCATGCACCAAAGACGTGGGTGGAAGGGATAGTTGTGGTTTGTCGTGGAGGAGTTTTGGTGTTGGTGCAGATGAAGGTCGTTGGGGGCATGTGGTTGGTGATAGGGCTGGGAGTTGCACTCATGGGTTGGCACATGTGTTGATGTTCTGGGGATTCTGTGGTCGACAATTCTTGGTGGGCTTGCATGATGATAAAGGATAGGAATTTAGAGTTGAGTGTTGATGAAGGGCGAACGACACTTTCGTTGGAGTCTTCAATACCTGCAATTGAAAACCTCTCATATGTTATCTCTCCCTCGAGGTAGTGCTAGTCTTTTAATGGTGCACAAGATGTAGTTCGATTAGTTTGGGAGACAGGTCAAACTCTAAGCAAGCTGAGAGTATTGTCTTGCACTTGAGGACCCAAACTATGTATATATTTTGGTTCAGATATGATGTGAGTGCTCGTGTATACTTAGATATTACGTAGTTAGAAGACTTCAAGTCTGGTTCCTCGTAACAATGTGTGGATAAAGCAAGTTGTCCATGTTAAGGAGAAGTACACAAGAAGGTGTATGAGACATCCTTTGCGATGTGACAGCATGATGTAGCATAATTGAACACATTGACACCAAAATTTTGGTAGTTGGTAGCTATTGGGCTGCTCGACGAGTACGGTGTACTTTTCATGGCCATTCATGCAGTGCTTATTACGATCGGTTGCAATGATACTAAGGCGGAGTGCAAAAAGGAATCATGCAAATGGTTCAGGTGACAGGTCTAGCCATAGGCAAGACAAGGTCCCTAGGTATGTCCTGCCCTTGATGTGCCCTGAACAATTGTGGGGAATGTGTAGAGGGCTAGGGGACTAGGGACGAAGCCAGCCGACCAAGGTGACTGGCCGTACCTAATTTGAGGACCCCTAGGTGTCGTGATGTGATTGTGAGTGCTTTCTTTTTTTTCTTTATTTCTTTCTTTCTTTCTATTTGTTTCTTTTTCTTTTTTCCTTTTCTTTCCCCCCTTTTTTTTAATAGAATAACATGAGTACATCCATTGCAATACGTTGAGGCTATCAGCCATTCAATTGGATTGGGAAATGTCAAGATTCAAAGGCTGTGAAACTGGATATTACAGCGATGATTGTGTCCTATCCTCGTTGCTAGAGGAATAGTTGTTGAGATTGGGAGATACACTAGAGATTTTGCAAAACCTCTTTGTCATGTGTGATATTGGTACAATTGAGGTAACAGCTGTCGTGAGTGCCAGGTGTAGCGTTTGACCCAGGCCGAGCAGGGAAGATATCAGTCGGGACCCGAATGGTGTAGTCCTTGGCCACTACTATTTCAAGAATTCTTTTAAATAATTTGTCAAATTTCCTATTGTTTCTAGCTGCCTTCTCCTCTTTCGAGCACCTGGTGGCCGAGCGTCTGGTGAGGGCCTACAAGGCTAGGGTTGCCATCCCCGGTCATTCCCTTGAGCCTTTGTTTTCCTCGCCTGGAAAGTTTTTGGCCTGCGTCCGGGGCGATGTCACTTAGGGCCTCTTTTTGGTGCATGCCTCTTAAGGGTAGGCACATATCGCTCTGGTGGAGGCGCTTGTGCCTTATGCTCCCTTCTACGGAGGAGAGCTTCCTTACATTTCAACTGCATTGTGTGCTCCATGACGGCTACTATGGGGAAATTTGCAAAATGTGAACCAAGGTTAGGCTTTGAGGTAGGATAGAATTATTTGCATGAAAGGGATTAAACAGTGGATTATCAAGCGCATATGAGGAGGGGTGAGGTGAGGCATGCAGTGTTTGTTGTAGAGGGATGGCCCCCATGATGGTATTCGTCCTACTTTGACTATGGGGCGTATTCCAGCCATTAGCAGATCTTGGCTTATGCTAAGTTGCGTGGACTAGTTGTGATGGAGTGGAGTAGGGCTCATCCCCAGAAGGATAGACCGAAAAGGGGAAAGGTGTATAGAAGGGGACGGCACCCCATCTACGTCGTCAGAGATGTTGGTCAGGGCTTCCTATGACGGTAATGAGGGTTGCATGTCCTCCACCTGGAGGTGGGAATGGTCATACGACTTCTAGACGTGTAGTGAGAGGAGGACCTGAGGAGCTCAGCCTATCAAACCCAACTCTTCTCCCTGCGCTTGACTATCATTGCTTGTGTGTGTTGATATTATCTATACAGTGTCACAAAACTCATTGTTTATTTATGTACATATTTACGAATCCATGTCACTTCATGAGGATAAAAACCAATTGTAGAACTTAGGATTGTACTGGAGTGTGGTACACGCATCGAGTACTCGTGGCAGCTTACTCAATAATAATAGATAATTTGCAACATCGAGTAGCATGGTACCTTGTCCGAGTCTACTGCAACATGCAACTCCTCCTCAATGAGAACCTTATCAGCCAGAGAGCTCTCTTGGCTAGTTCTGGCTAAGTCCATACCCCGAATGGTAGTCAGTACTCGAAAGAAAGTTGGTGCCACATAGGTTGGGTCCTTTGAGACCGCCATTTGGCCAATCGCTCCTCTGAGACTGTCATAATTTGGGCTCCCAGTTCGGCCATTGTAATGCAATTTTCAAACCCGAATTGACTTTGACTCTCTGATTGTCACTTTAGTTGCTCTATCTCTAAGAGATTTGGTTGGTAGAGCACATCATTGAATGTCACAGTTAAGCGTAGTTCGTCGGCTTCCTCGTCAGAGATGAGTTGCATGCGTTCATGCAAGAGCATGTCATAGTTCTCGTCAAGATGTTCTTGCTCTTCCTAGGATAGGGGAAATGGAAAGTATTCCCCTAGCTGCTTCTTGGGGAATGCACCCATGTCCGCAAGGACGTAGACACGTGCGAATACTTTGAGTTTATCATCCAACTCAGTTAAGCATTCTACGGCACTTCTATGTTCAATGAGGGCTTGCTCGATTGCTATCTCATGCAAGGTTCTAGGAGTTTCCCTAGCCTTTAGCATAGCTGGGGACTCAGGCCTAGATGAGCAAGATTGGTCAACTCTAGGATTGCTTATGTCATCAAGGTTTCCATGTGTCTCCTGAGGCTTTGTTGTTATTGCGTCATGGTTCTCATTGGATGCAACTGGTATAGATTTGTCACCCTGTTGTGATAGTGTTTTATCCACTCTTGATTGATCAATGCAAGTTCTGTTGTCAGTGAATTGAGTGTTGCAAGCAACCAGTGATGGTGATGGTTGCTTTGACATATCGGAACACACAGATGTTTCTGAGCTTTTGCTGCTATTAGGGGAGATGGCAATGGGTGTTGAGATATCAAGCTCCACTCTTAATATGCCAGGGTGACCGTTGTGCATTTATGTCACCGACTTGTTAGCTACAGATGTGGTTGGTACACCGCCCATGAATAATAGCTAGATGACAACTATCCTTATCTACTCTAGTTCGTGGCTCAGTTAGTATGCCACCTTAGTTAGTTGAGTTTGGTTTGAGACCCATATATAGGGTTCTTCTATTTCTCTGTACTAGAGTTCTTTTGGCTTACACAACTAAGAAGAGGAAAACTGTTTTCAGCCTCTCCACCTTTGTGTGTATTCCCCCATTGTGTAAGTGAGAAAGCTACAAGTGAGACTCCTTCCTTCTCTCCCACAATCTTGACATGGTATCAGAGCCTGGTTCGTGGTAAGGAGCTCAAGAAAGCAAACCAAGTTTGCGGTGTTCTGGTAAGAGGACTAGTGTTGCTTTCATTTTTCGAGTTTGGGAGCATGTCTCTGCAGGTAGCATAGCCAGAAAGTGCAAGAGTGCATTGTCTCAGATTGAGACGCCTTTTATGGTGTAGCAAGAGGGCAGTATATGCTATGGGAATAGAGCTTTAGCCCTAGGTTGCCCTGTTTTTTTGATTTGAGGCCATTTCGGGGCCCGTTTTGGAGGCGAAAGTTTTCCGCATGCACTCAGGAAAATGCCCTATTTTTTATTGTGCGACCACTGCTCTACAGGTCAGTGAAAAGTTACTGTAGAAATTGCATCGTATGCCTGTGCGCAAAAACATTAGGAGTTACAGAATCATCCTTGTTGCCTGTTGATGCAAAATTGTCACTAGGAAGTGACTGTGTGGTCAAATACCACTTTCGTCAGTTTTGCAGATTTGCTCTTGTGAGACTAAAGTTGTGTTTTTTGCAGTGACAGAATTTTTTGCAGTGTTCCGTAATGGCGTCTGATTCTCTTTCACAGATTGTCACTGAAAAGCTTGACAAGAATAACTTTCAAGCATGGAAGTTTAGAATGACAAATTTCCTTATGGGAAAATGATATTGGGAATTCGTTGCAGGAAATGAAGAAGAACCAGTTCTTCATGATGTTCCCAATCAACAACAAATGCAAGCATTTAAAGGATGGCATGAGAGAGCCAAAAAAGTTATGTACTGGCTATCAGTATTTCAGACTCTATGATTGTGCATATTCAGGATACAAGTACGCCAAAGGAGGCATGGGATACTTTGTCAAAAATGTACAGTACAAATACGCAAGCCAGGAAAATGCAGCTCAAGCAAGAGTTGCACAATGTGCAAAGAGAAAGTATGAGCATCAATGACTACCACATGAAGGTGAAGAAGATTGCAGATGCACTTGCTTCCATTGGGTCGCCAGTGGAATGATGATTTAGTTTCTGTGACCTTGAATTGTCTAGGAAAGGATTATGCACAGTTCCGAACATCCATTTCTGTCTGTGAAAGATTTCTTGATTTTGAGGAGTTGATTGCTCTTCTAATTTATGAGGAGCAGAGAAATGGTGGTGCATCTTCTTCAGGAGGAACTTCAAAAGAAGCTGTCTTCTACTCAAATGCTGGAAAAGGTAGAGGCAGAGGTAGAGGAGGCCGATCTGGAGGCCGTGGTAGAAATCAGAATATGCAGCAAACTCAAGAAAACCAGTCCTATTGAGGAGGACGTGGTAACTCTAGAGGCAGGGGGAGCCAAAGAGGTCGTGGTGGATGGCAAAGAGGCCAAAATGCAAACAGCAATGTTGAATGGTACTATTGTGGTAAAATGGATCATATGGCTAAAGACTGATATAAAAAGCAGAATGACATCATAAATGGAAAGTTGCAACAAGGGAATTATGCATCTTCTAGTAGACAGGGTGATGACAGAAATGAGCATTTGTTTATGGTGCAACACATGACCAATTCTGTGATAAGTACAGAAGAAAGCAATGATGTGTGGTATGTTGACTCATGTGCATCAAACCACATGACAGGTCATGTAGAATGGATGGAGGATGCAAGGAAAATGGAAAAACCAGGATTTGTGGAGACTGGTGATGATACTGCACATCCTATTGTGCAGATTGGAAAAATTCATTTGTCTATGTAGGATGGGAAAAAGAAATACCTGTCGGATGTATTTCATGTCCCAAATATCACTAAGAATTTGGTTTCTGTTGGTCAAATGGTTGAGCAGGGCTTGCAGGTCAGATTTAATCCTCAAGGATGCTTTGTTGAGGATATGACAAATAAAGGTCGCTTGATAGCAAAAGGAAAGAAGAAGGGCAGAATGTTTACCTTGGATGCAGACATGCCTGAATTGAGTGCAGCAATGTTTGCACATGGGACCGGTGTAGTTGTAGATATTGATATCTGGCATAAACGCATTGGTCATGTTAATGTACAGCGACTTAAATCAATGCAGGCCCAAAATATTGTTGCAGGATTGCCTAAATTCAAGGTTGCAGAAATGCATAAGGTATGTAAAGCCTGTCAATTTGGAAAACAAGCAAGGAAACCATTTCCTAGACATGCTCAAGAGAGTAAGAAGCCATTGGAATTAATCCACTTTGATGTGTGGACTACTAAAGCTGCATCTATTGGAGGTTGTCATTATTTTGTCACTTTTATTGATGACTATAGCAGAAAAGTTTGGGTGTATTTTATGAAAAAGAAAAGTGAAGTGTTTGGGCATTTCAAAACTCTTAAAGCTATAGTTGAAAAAGAAGCAGGCCTACAAATAAAATGCCTAAGGTCAGATGGAGGGGGAGAGTACCTCTCAAATGAGTTTGCAAGGTTCCTGCAGGAGCATGGTATAAAGCAGCAATATTCATGCAGTCATACCCCACAACAAAATGGAATTGCAGAAAGGAAAAACAGGCATATTGGAGAGGTATCTTGTGCCATGCTCAACGAAAAAGACATGCCAGATTTTTACTGGGCTGAAGCAGTTGCTATAGCAGTCTACATAATGAACAGGACTCCCACTGCAGCAATACATGGCATGACTCCAGAGGAGAGGTATACTGGTAGGAAACCAGATATTTCTCATTTGAAAATTTTTGGTTGCATTGCCTATGTTCATGTGCTAGATGAGTTGAGATCCAAGTTGGATCCAAAAGCTGAAAAGTGCATCTTTATTGGTTACTCTCTGCAGCAGCAGAAAGGGTATAGATGCTATAACCCTTCTACTCGTAAGTTTACAGTGAGCAGAGATGTTGATTTTGATTAGATGAGTAGCTGGTATAAACCAGTAAATGTGATCGATAATGTAGATGCACAAAATGGTAATACTGCACAGAATTCACAGCAGCAGTCACAAGATATTAGTGGACCTGGAGTGTCCTCTAGCAGTGGTTCACATTCTTTGCCATGGACAGGCAGATTGAGATCAGGAGAATCTTCTCAAAGCAATGCAGATAGTGGTATGCAGGTATCACGAAAAGAAAAAGAGAAGGTAGATCAGCCCATGTTTGATGTGAATGTAGGTCACTCTTATGTGGATGGTGAATCCAGTGGCTCAGAACAGAGCATTGATTATGAGTTGGGTATTCCTTCTGTTGTTACACCTGGAGTAAGGAAGACCAGGGATGTTTTGAGAGCATCTGGAAGTGAGCCTACTTTACGCAGTCTACCAGAGCTAGGTATCCTATGGATAGGCTGAAATATGATGGATTTACAGCCATTCACTATGCCTATATAGTCAAAGTGATATAGGAACCAGAACCCACTTCTTTTGAGCAAGCCATGGGAAAAGAAAAATGGGAGAAAGCCATGGATGAAGAAATGGATGCTTTGGAAGCAAATGCTACATGGGAATTGGTACCTTTACCTAAAGATAAGAATGCAATTGGTTGTAAGTGGGTTTATAAGGTGAAGCACAATGCAAATGGTTCTGTGAACAGATACAAGGTAAGATTAGTAGTCAAGGGGTATGCACAAACATATGGCATTGATTATGAAGAAACATTCAGTCCGATTGCAAGTATGGCAACCCTAAGAGCAGTCATTGCTATGGCTGCATCAAAGGGATGGTCTTTATATCAGATGGATGTAAAGAATGCCTTCTTACATGGTGATTTGCAAGAAGAGGTCTATATGGAGCAGCCACCAGGTTATGTGCATGATGTTTATCCTGAGTTTGTTTGCAGGTTGAAGAAAGCCTTGCATGGCTTGAAGCAAGCACCTAGAGCATGGTCTGACAAGATAGGGTAGTATCTTGTCACTATTGGCTTTCAGATTTTCAAGGCAGATTTCTCACTTTATGTGAGAAAAACAAAGAAATGTATTATGCTACTTGTCATTTATGTTGATGATTTGATTATGACAGGTGATAGTGATGAAGATATCCTTCATGTGAAAATGCTATTGAAGTAGAAGTTTGAGATGAAGGATTTGGGAGAGCTGCGTTATTTCTTGGGCATTGAGGTGATTAGATCACCAAGTGGGATACGGGTCTTGCAGAGGTAGTATGGATTGGATATGCTGTCCAAATATGGGATGACAGGCTGTAAGCCTATTTTAGTTCCTTTGGAGCAGAATGTGAAGCTGACTGCAGATGCAGGTGAGCTTCTAGAAGACCCTACTATGTACAGATGCATAGTAGGAAGTTTGATCTATATGACTATTACCAGGCCAGATTTGAGCTATACTATTGGATTGGTAAGTCAGTTTATGCAGGCTCCAAGGAAACCGCATTTGGATGTGGCTAGACGCATACTCAGGTATGTGAAGTTCACATTGCAATATGGACTATTTTATGAGACTGGGGTTCAAATACAGTTGCATGGATATACTGATGATGATTGGGCTGGTAGTATTTCTGATAGACGATCTACCAGTGGATATGTGTTCTCTTTTGGGAGTGCTGCAATCACTTGGAGCAGCAAGAAACAGCCTACAGTTGCCTTGTCGAGCACAGAGGTAGAGTACAGGGGTGCAGCAATGGTTGCATGTGAGGTAGCTTGGTTGCATAAGCTACTTTATGATATGCATCAGCTTGCAGATGGGCCAGTTGTCATTTATTGTGACAACATGAGTAGTATACACTTGGCAAATAACCCAATCTATCATGCTAGAACAAAGCACATTGAGGTGCATTATCACTATATGCGGGAGAGGGTTTTACTAGATCTTATTGATCTAGTTTATGTCACCACAGAGGATCAGGGAGCCGACATATTTACGAAGGCATTGGGTGCAGAGAAGCTGTGCAAGTTCAGAGACCTTCTTGGTATGCAGGAATTGGGATTGAGCTCGAGGGGGAGTGTTGAGATATCAAGCTCCACTCTTGATATGCCTAGGTGACCGTTGTGCATTTATGTTGAGAGCGGAATTTTGATGCTGAGAAGTGCTTAAAAATAGCTAAAATTTATGAATATCAAGGGAAAAATATTCAACGTCCAAGGGGGCAGCTCGACCTAGGACAATTTTAAGCGTCAAAGTGCTTTAAAGGCGCTCGAGCGACACTTTTTAATTTTTGATAATTTTTCAGACTGATGTGCGGGGTGTCAAGAGTTACCGACCAATGCGGGATGTCAAGCCAGACGCCCAGGATTTTCCAGAGCTCAATTCGGAGTCCGGACGGGGAAGGAGCCAAGAAACCGAGCAAGATACGAAAAGGTGGACCAAAGTTTGGCCAAATGAGTGGTGACCTTTGGGGACTAGGGGGCATTTTATGCCAACAAGAAACTTAGCATGAAATCGTGGTGGAAAAAAAAGAAGAAGAAAGCGTGGCAGCAGGCACCGAAAAATGTGCCATGATCATGGTGATGCCTCTTCCTGGCTGTGAGCAACCACTCAATTGGCATTGGGCCTTGCTTCCCCTCTGCCTGCTAGTCATTTCGCCGCCCTTCGCTCGTGCAATGGTGGTCTCAATGGAAATCTCTGATTTCATTCTTTCTCTCTCCTCCCTCTCTCTCTTCTAGAGGCAAATTCATGTGGGAAGAAGAAGGCTTGACGAATGCGTCCAACCGAGATGGGATTGCTCTGTGATGCAAGAGGAGGGTAGATTACTGATTCCGGACTGTCATGGACATTAATGCTACTAGAAATCAGTCCCGAGACATCGCAAATAAAAACCCGCAACCCGCAAAGAACGGTAATTTTATTTTTACAAAGGGAATTGATGTTTTATGCAATTTGCTTCATGAATATTTGTTCCCATGGGCTGATTATGCATTATGATGTTGTTTGCTATGAGTTTGATCAGTTTATGCTCAGAAAATCAGAAAATCATAAGTGTTTGACTGAAAGTAATGGTATAAAACCCGTAAAACACGCGTTTAAGAGGCAAAATATGGATTTTTTGCAAAATAAAGGAAAACATGAAATATAACATCAATAAAACCTGAAATTTTGCTGTCAAAGAACCTAAGGGCCACATCCCATAATGAATCTTAATTTCTAGTCATTTTTTATTAAAAATAATAAAGAAAAAATGCCTAAAAATGGTAAAAATAGATTTTAAATGGGAGAAAATTAGGAGACGATAAAAAGAAAATTACATAAGTGTTTGTGCAATGTATAATGAAGGTAGAGCATGAGGTTAGCCTCGGTTTACCCTCATTTCTATGTTTTTGTCCATATTTATTGCTTTCTCTACAAAGAAATACACATAAAATGACTCTTACACCTATCAACGATTGCAAAACATTAAACGGTAGGGTGAGAGGAGAGTTTGAGCGTCAAAGTACAATTTTAAATCTTATTTATGTGTTGCATCATGGTTATAGGACGTTGTTTTAAAATAAAGTAAAAGGCAGCATGAGCGTAAGGCTCGGTGTCTCTCCTCATTTTAATACATAAACGTTAGCATGGAAATTATGAAAAGATTGGTTTCGCACGACGCACAATGCTGATTTTCTATTGTTTGTGCACTAAATCATTCACATTATGCACTATGCATGGTTCATGGTATCGAAGGAAAATCTCCTGGACTGCATAGCAATTGTTTTCTTAGGACTTTGACCCACGTTTGAGAGTGTGAGGTTATCCCTTGCCATAGGGTAGAGGTTCGGTTTCCTAAGGGACTGTGAAGTGAGGAAGCATGGTATATCTCTTGGAAATACGAGAAATATAAAAGAGAGGAGTTTGTGCTCGTTTGTGTTATATGTTTAGCAGCGCATCAAAGGGCCAATCCTTGAGATGTAGGAAAGCTCCAGTGGGACTCCGACTATTAGTTGCTGGAGTGCCTCCTATGTGTGTGTAATCGAGGTGTTATGCCTATGTATAAGGGTTCTCTCTCTGAGGAGTTTAAGGGAAATGTTGGACTATGAACTATAAATGCATGAATTAAGCTTTAGGGCGGTTTGTCCTTCAGCATTAGATTGACGCTCCTGGTCCGCGAGGCCGTGAGGGTGTTTGTGTGTCATGAGCATGAGGTCTGGCTAGTGCTATAGCCAATGCCGGCCCGCCCATCAGTGGTGCGCCGACGCCCTGAAGAGGGTGAACCCTCTAGATTCAATTGTAAATGGTGTGGTGGACAGCACTTCCCCAGAAATTGTCCAAATGTGAAATGTGACATTTGTGGAAAGTCGGGCCATTTAGCTGCTACCTGCTGGAGTAAGATTAGCTCTCTCCAACAAGGGAGTAAACAACCGGGCCCAGTGAATCATAGAGCGCAAGGAAATAACTTGCAGCAAAATGATGCACCTAGGCAAATATTGCAGAGGGGAAAAACAACTATAGAAGAGTTGCCACAAGGCAACGAAGTCAGCCTTATTGAGGCTGTACGAGTCCATGATGCTGAAAACTCTAATTTAAGAGCCGTGACAAGAGGCCAAAAGGCTAAAGAGGTTGACAAAGATAATACAAAATCGGTTGAGGTAAACCCTAAACAAGGGAATAAGGGGACGCAAGTCTAGAGTACTAGCATGGAAGGGGGACCGCTAAGACCGGTTGACAAGAAAGTTGACCCTAAAAAGGACGAGGCAGTGCCAAGGAAGAAGGCAAGGGCTAAGAAAGAAGCACCAAAACCGGTCCAAAGACCAAAAGAGAGGATGGTTTGGCGAGAAAAGAGAGCTTTGGCTATTTATCATGACTTTGATTTAGCAAGTTCTCTTTGCAAAGTTAAACCAGATGTGAACCTCTTGCAATTGATCAAATTATCTCCAGGAGTACGCAAGGAATTTAAGAAGATCCTGCATCTTGGGTATATTGTGGAACCTTTGGGCATAGCACGAGTAGGGGAAGATTGGTTTGACCATGCTGAAAAGAACTGCCCTAGGGTTCCAGCTTATGTAGATGGAATATTAGTGGAACATGCCATTGTAGACACTGGATCCTCCGTCAATATCATGAGTTCAGAGTTGATGGAGAGGTTGGGTCTAGGCATCCAGAAAGACAGCTCCACCCTTCTGAGAATGGCTGATGATAGTTTAAGACAACCAGAAGGTTGCGTTACTAAGGTCCATATTACAGTTGTGAGTGTAGAATGTTTCTTGGACTTTAGGGTGATAAGATTTGCAGGACGTCCTAGCTATCGGGTTTTGCTAGGTAGGCCTTGGATCTTACGAATAGATTGTCAAGTCAATATACCCGCTCGTCGAGTGGTTCTAGGTAGAGGTGCTAATCGAGTAATAGTCTATGCTTATCCTGAGTCTCGTGCCATCTGGTTGTATCCCGCAAAGCAATCCATGAACAAATATATTTCCCTACTCGCTAATTGATCCAAAATCTGGTCAATAAATGGCAACGGGTAGTAATCTTTAACCATCTGCTTATTCAGCTTTCTAAAATCTACACATAATCGGATCTGGTTATTTTTCTTCTTCCTGATAACAACGGGTGAACACCATTCTGTGTGCTGAACAGGGAAGATCAAACCAGCTTTCCTTAGCTTCTGTAACTCCTCAAACAGCCTGTCCCTCAATTCAAAAGGCATACGCCTTACCTTTTGACGCACAGGACGACTGCCTTCTTTTACAGGGATAGTACGAACAGCCAGGCTGGGAGGAATGCCTCTCAGCTCATCGTAACTCCAAGCAAAGATATTGCGGAATTCTTGAATCAAGGACACATAGTCCTCCCTTTCTGTTGAACTGAGCATAGAACCTAATTTAATTGGCCGTGAATCATTCAACGTGCCAAGGTCTAACTCAATCACATCCGCGTCTCTTATCCTATCTTACGGCTCTATCGGCTCATTTAGAGTTATCTAATAGATATCCTCTGTAGTGGACCCCTCTTTAGATTCATCGCTGGATGATATCTCACTACCAGATGGATCGTCTGCTGTTTCTAATTCAGTAGAAGATAAAGGAGCTCTCTCATTGAAAATAACTTTTATTACTATCTTTGGTACTTTTGCGTACCATGTGATGGCCTTTGGTTTGTGCAATGCACCTGGATCATGGCAAAGAACAGCAGACAAGACCTTTGGTGACATTTCCCCAGATGAGTTGAAAGTATTTATCGATGACCTGGGGACAACCACTGTAAGGGAAAGGATATTGGTTATTTTCAGAAAGTGCTTTGAGCGTTGCAGACAATTTTGTATCGCTCTTAACCCACGGAAGTGTGTCTTTGGAGTACCTTATGGGCTATTGCTGGGCCATGTGGTCAGTTCAGTAGGGATAGCAAACTGACCCTGAAAAGATCAAGCTTATAGTTGCTATGAGTCCACCACGCACTCTGAAAGAGTTCACAGCTTTCTGTTATCAATAGGGTACTATCGGAGGTTTATAAATGCCCTGGCAGAAAGAACGTTGCCATTAACGAATTTATTATCCTTTAGCCGTTCATTTGAGTGGAGCGACCCTTGTAAGGTAGCTTTCGAGGATGTGAAGCAGGAGCTAGTAAAAGCACCCGTTTTAAAAGCACCTAAAAGAGGCGAGGTGTTCTATATATTTTCAGCAGCCACCATGCATAGTATCAGCTGCTATTTAGCCCAAATCTGGGAGGAAAAGTAGTATCATCCGATAGCTTTTGCGAGTCGGAAGTTGGGCATTTCAGAGATCAATTATACCTACATGGAGAAGTTGTGTCTTGCGATGGTCTTTGGGACTAAGAAATTCAGGCACTACATCCTCTATGAAAAGGTAGTATTCTATACGAAGGCGGAAGGACTTAGATTGTTTATGAACAAGCTGCAGCCGCCTGATTGTTTGGCAAAGTGGTTAATCACTTTGCAGGAGTTCGATTATGATATCAAGAGTAAGCCACCGAGGTTGCAGGGTATTGTGGAATGCCTTGTGGATTTCGGGGAGCCGAAAGAGACTTTGGTTGAAGGAAGTGATATTGAGGAAATGTTTAAAATTGATACAGCTTCTATCCCATCTTGGTATGCTGCTATTACGCATTATCTATCAATAGGTGAAACGGGAGCTGGTTTATCAAAGTCTAAAAAGAGGAAAATCAAACAACAGGCATTGAAGTTTTCCTTGATTGCAGGGACCTTATATCGGCAAGGTGTTGATGATATCTACCACCAATGTGTGATGCCTGACGAGGTTCCTTTCATCTTGGAGGAGTGTCATGACTCTGCATGTGGAGGGCACTTTGCAGGACGGTTGACGGTGCAAAAAGCGTTAAGAGCTGGATATTGGTGGCCGTCCATCTTCCAAGATTCCTTTGAGTATGTAAAGAGATGTGATACCTGTCAAAGACATGACAGTAGAGAGAATAGGAAACGTCCACTTACGCCCATCATGGCTATCCTTCCATTTGAGAAGTCGGGCATTGATTTTGTGGGTCCTATTACCCCATTGTCTACTACCCAGAAGAGATATATTATAGTAGCCAATGATTATTTTACAAAATGGTCAGAAGCGCGGGCGACGAGGCAGGACAATGCAAAAGAGACTACAAGTTTCCTTTTAGAGTAGATTATCTGCCGCTTTGGTCCACCGAGGGAATTAGTGTCAGACCGTGGAACCCATTTTCTAAATAAGGTAATCAAAAGCTTGACTGAGGCTTGGTAAATCAAGCACAATAAAACGACTCCTTATAATCTGCAAGCAAATGGGCAGGTGGAAAGTACTAATAAGCAGCTTGTGGGTATTTTGTCTAAGATAGTCTCTGAGAAGAAACGAGACTGGGACAGGAAGTTGTATGTGGCAGTATGGGCATACAATACAACGTTCAAGCGAGCTACCGGCCATACTCCATTCAAATTGGTTTATGGGGAAGAGTGTGTGTTACCCCTCGAAATCGAATTGCCAACCATATGGTTTGCAATTAACCATTATTTGGGAGATAAGGATTCCCTTTTTGAACGTTTCACAACTATAGCCCACCTGGATGAGCTGAAGTTGCAGAGCTTGTTATACCAGGAGGTAGCCAAGCGTCGGATGAATCAGTTGCATGACCTTAGAGCGAAGAAGTACACCTTTAAAAAAGGGCAATTAGTCCTCTATTACGATGTGCGTAGGGAGCAGTTTCCAGGGAAGCTGGAACCTAAATGGGATGGTCCCTACAAGATTGTTAGGTTAGGGAAAAATAGGTCTACGGCCCTATTAGCTGATCTACAGGGAGTAGAGTTTAAAAATAAGGTTAATTTTAATAAGATTAAACCTTATTATTTCTAAGTATGCTAATATAGAGAAATGTGTTGCAGGTCCATGCTGGGGATGATTTGAGACCTGCAAAAGAGCTTCAAGTCGGTTGATGGGTCGGTTAATCCCTTATCTGGAGCACCCACATCTGGAGCAAAGATATCATCAGGGGAAACTCATCTGGTGGAGCAAAGGATACAAAGTGATTGAGCAAGAAGATGGAACCTTTGTGTGGGAGATCAAAGTCTTCTGCCATCACTGCTTACGACTGTTGACAAGTATCCCTGTTGAGTTCAATGAAGCAGGTGGGATGGAGCCGTCAGTTCATCCTCTAAACATGCTAAACTTTGATTATCATAATTACGAATAGAGGAGTTCGTAATGGCAGGCTGGGTAAACCCATTGTGGACGTATACATTATATTTTGATGGAGCGTCCAGGGGCCCTAATAAAAAAGAAAGTGTTGGAGTAGTAATCCGAGATCCCCAACGTAGAGTGACGATGAAGTTAGCTACTTATCTTGGGGTAGGATTCACTAACAATATGGCGGAGTATAAAGCCCTGATTATGGGATTGCATATTGCCAAACAAGGTGGTATTCGTCAGTTGTTAGTAAAAGGGGATTCCGAGTTGATCCTGAATCAGCTAGATGGGACATACATAGTGTGGAATCCCATTCTCTGTATGTATCATCGTACTGTGATGACCCTACTTGAAGAGTTTGAGAGAGTGTCTTTTCAGCTGATTCCACGTTATTGGAATCAGTTTGCGGATTCATTGGCAAATCTTGCTTATGAGGAAGACCTCTTCTTTAACTCTGGTCCTAGGTTGGATATTGTAATCAATGATGAAACAGGACCCGGTCGCTTGTGGGGAATGTTATCAGAGCATGCGATATATGGCAGACGATGGTTGATATGGGTGATGCAAAGAGTAGCCGAGGCCAATCTACCGTTATTATCCTGGACCCATAGGTTAATTAGGCAACATGTTCTGCATACGCCTCTTGCTATATATGCAGGAGGGATGGGTCATAACCTTATGCATTTAGTTTAGGGCTATGAGCCTATTTTTCCTCCTTGGGAAGGAGCTTATTATTGTATATCTGTACAATTTCAGGGAAGGATGTGTAGGTGCTATTCTGTTTGATTTCATTAGGCCAAGAGGGCCAGTGTTGCGAGGTGTTAGTGTTTAATTTCATTAGGCCAAGAGGGCCGATTAAGTTTTGTAGTGAAGTGTTTTATTTCATTAGGCCAAGAGGGCCAGTTGTCTGTTTAGTGCAGGTGTGGTTAATGGTTTCTTGTTTTAGTTTTGTGCTAGACAGGTTCGAAGAAGAGCTTGGAAGGAGCCTTTTCTTGCGCAGAAGCTTCTCGTGGCCCTATCCAAATGATATCTATCGTTTATGAGTACTGTGGTTTTTATGCTATATGTGTTTGTGTACTTGTTAAGGGGTTTTTCGTTTCTTGTTGGGGACCGACAACCAAGGCATGAAGTCCTAGGTTTAGGCTAGGAATGTTTGAGGGAGGTCTGAGTAGTCGTTGCCTCCTGTAAAGCCATCGCCAGACATCAACAAACCTGTTTTAGAAGGGAGTCCTAGTGACCCTATTCTGCTAGCCTGCTAGGCAGTCGTTCTAGGAGTTCTTGTTAGTTGTGAGGCAGTTAGAGGAGCCTGCCAAAAGAAAATGATGATGATAAGGGAAATAAAACCTTGAATATCTGAAAAGAAAATAAATAAATACAAAGGTGTGTAAAAAGGGGTTCTAACCCCTATCAAAATAGAAAAGAAAAGAAACGAAAATCTATAAGCAGTTGATCATTGCCTCGCGAGGGCTTGGTAAGTTCCTGGGGACGAGTCAGACCCGGGGCCGATGCCTTGTCTTCCTAGGGGTGGCATCTTGCTAGAAAAGAAGAAATTAAGGAAGGTTGGAGCAAAAATAAAAGTGAGCGTCAGAAAAGGATTAAGTGTCGCCTTGCGAGGGCTTGGTAGGTTCTTGGGTACCGAGACAGGACCTGAGGCCGATGCCCTGTTCTCCTTGGGTCACTACGCTCAGCTCCCTCCTTTTTACATGCCTGAGTATGTCAATAAAATAAAAACCCTAAAAGAAGAAATATGCTAAAAGAAAATACTTCTTGATCAGGCTATAGGAGTCCTCGCCTAGTAGGAGTTCATGGTTGTGGTGTCCTTAGTTAGGTAGGTAGTTCAGACCACCACTTCGGGCAATCTCTTTGATAGTTCTTTTTAGTTTGGCCGTGTTGGAGCAGTTAGTTAGTGACTAGCTTCGGACCTTTTTTCAGATTATACTAAGCCTACTCCTTGTGGATGTCATGCCTTGGTTCTATCAGGGGGTAGGGTGAGCATTGTGCTGTGTTTATTATGTATCTATTTTGTATCAGCTTGATGCTTCCTTTGGTTGTTTTGTGCAGATCTATTGTGGGATTCGACAGGCTGAGTCACCCTATCCCGTCGTCGCCAATGAGAGCAGAATTTTGATGCCGAGAAGTGCTTAAAAATAGCTAAAAATTACGAATATCAAGGGAAAAATATTCAACGTCGAAGGCGGCGGCTCGACCTAGGACGATTTTAAGCGTCAAAGTGCTTTAAAGGCACCTGAGCGACACTTGTTAATTTTTGATAATTTTTCAGACTGACGTGCAGGGTGTCAAGAGTTACCGGCCAATGGAGGATGTCAAGCCGGACGCCCAAGATTTTCCAGAGCTCAATTCGGAGTCCGGACGGGGAAGGAGCCAAGAAACCGAGCAAGATACGAAAAGGTGGACCAAAGTTTGGCCAAATGAGTGGTGACCTTTGGGGGCTAGGGGGCATTTTATGCCAACAAGAAACTTAGCATGAAATCGTGGTGGAAAAAAAAGAAGAAGAAAGCGTGGCAGCAGGCGCCGAAAAATGTGCCATGATCATGGTGATGCCTCTTCCTGGCTGTGAGCAACCACTCAATTGGCATTGGGCCTTGCTTCCCCTCTGCCTGCTGGTCATTTCGCCGCCCTTCGCTCGTGCAATGGTGGTCTCAATGAAAATCTTTGATTTCAGTCTTTCTCTCTCCTCCCTCTCTCTCTTCTAGAGGCAGATTCATGTGGAAAGGAGAAGGCTTATCCAACCGAGATGGGATTGCTCCGTGATGCAAGAGGAGGGTAGATTGCTGATTTCGGTCTGTCATGGACATTAATGGCTACTGGAAATCAGTCCCGAGACATAGCAAATAAAAACGCGCAACCCGCAAAGAACGGTAATTTTATTTTTACAAAGGGAATTGATGTTTTATGCAATTTTCTTCATGAATATTTGTTCCCATGGGCTGATTATGCATTATGATGTTGTTTGCTATGAGTTTGATCAGTTTATGCTCAGAAAATCAGAAAATCATAAGTGTTATGACTGAAATTAATGGTATAAAACCCATAAAACACGCGTTTAAGAGGCAAAGTAGGGGTTTTTTACAAAATAAAGGGGAAACATAAAATATAACATCAATAAAACTTGAAATTTTACTGTCAAAGAACCTAAGGGCCACAGCCCTAAAAAATGGGTTTTAAATGGGAGAAAATTAGGAAACGATAAAAGGAAATTCCAGAAAATTACATAAGTGTTTGTGCAATGTATAATGAAGGTAGAGCACGAGGTTAGCCTCGGTTTACCCTCATTTTTATGTTTTTGTCCGTATTTATTGCTTTCTCTACAAAGAAATACACATAAAATGACTCTTACACCTATCAACGATTGCAAAACATTAAACGGTAGGGTGAGAGGAGAGTTTGAGCGTCAAAGTACAATCTTAAATCTGATTTATGTGTTGCATCATGGTTATAGGATGTTGTTTTAAAATAAAAGAAAAGGTAGCATGAGCGTAAGGCTCGGTGTCTCTCCTCGTTTCAATACATAAACGTTAGCATGGAAATTATGAAAAGATTGGTTTCGCACAACACACAATGCTGATTTTCTATTGTTTGTGCACTAAACCATTCACATTATGCACTATGCATGGTTCATGGTATCGAAGGAAAATCTCTTGGACTGTATAGCAATTGTTTTCTTAGGACTTTGACCCATGTTTGAGAGTGTGAGGTTATCCCTTGTCGTAGGGTAGAGGGTCGGTTTCTTAAGGGACTGTGAAGTGAGGAAGCATGGTATATCTCCTGGAAATACGAGAAATATAAAAGAGAGGAGTTTGTGCTTGTTTGTGTTATATGTTTAGCAGCGCATCAAAGGGTCAATCCTTGAGATGTAGGAGAGCTGCAGTGGGGCTCCGACTATTAGTCGGTGGAGTGCCTCCTATGTGTGTGTAATCGAGGCGTTAAGCCTATGTATAAGGGTTCTCCCTCTGAGGAGTTTAAGGAAAATGTTGGACTATGAACTATAAACGCATGAATTAAGCTTTAGGGCAGTTTGTCCTTCAGCATTAGATAGACGCTCCTGGTTTGCGAGGCTATGAGGGTGTTTGTGTGTCAGTGCCGGCCCATTTTAGGTCCCATCATATGTCACCAACTTGTTAGCTGCAAATGCGGTTGGTACACCGCCCATGAATAATAGCTAGATGACAGCTATCCTTATCTACTCTAGTTCGTGGCTCAGTTAGTATGCCACCTTAGTTAGTTGAGTTTGGTTTGAGACCCATATATAGGGTTCTTCTATTTCTCTATACTAGAGTTCTTTTGGCTTACACAACTAAGAAGAGGAAAACTGTTTTCAGCCTCCACCTTTGTGTGTATTCCCCCATTGTGTAAGTGAGAAAGCTACAAGTGAGACTCCTTCCTTCTCTCCCACAATCTTGACAATGGGTTCCTTAGTGGGTGGAATCGATGCTTTATTCCCAATTTCTTCCATGGTCTTGGTCTCAATCTTCTTGGCATCCACAACCACTTGTAACTGCCATTGTGTTCATTGTGTTCTCCTCTTGTTCGTGGGCCAAGGTGTCTTTCTCAAAGACTTAGGACCCTGAACTAGGTCAATCGTTTATGTGCTTGGTTGGGCCTTAGCACTCTCTTTCTCTGATATGCTCTCATGGGACTTAGCTGCGACCTGCTGAACAGCCTTGCTAGGTTGATTGGTCAAATGTGCTATCTCCTTGGCCACATCTTTGAGAGGTTTCTCCTCAAGCCTAGGCTTTAGGTGCTTTGATAGTGCCAAGGGTGTCAAGGATGTTGTTTGTGACACCTCTTCCACAGGTGAATTGCTAAGGACACGTTCTGCAAAGAGGCATTGGCACGGTCAAAGGCTATGACTGCTGTGATTCCTAATTGGAAGTAGTAGCGGCTAGTTCAGTGGACTAGCTGTTATTAGTGGATTGCGGTGCCAAGTTTGTGGGAAAATTAGAAGTAACCATGTCTTTTGTTGCCCTTTGTGCATTTACTTGTGTAGATCAAGCATCAATTGAGCTAGTCACAATGGATTGCACAGGCATATCCTTAGGCTAAGAGCTAAGGGTGGTGTCATGTCCCACCTCTTGGACATTTGGAAGCTTAGATGGTGACAGAGATTGGGATTGAGCAGCTGCACTTGACAACTATTGTTGTGCTTCCTATGTGCATTTAGGGAAAGAGGGTGTAGGAGACTTGGGACTCCTAAGTGGCTATTAGGCAATTCTACCATTTGCTTTGTTGAGCAATCAGCCTTATCATGAGCAACGTTGTGCATGTGATGCTCATTATCCTCTTGGAAAGTCAAAGGCTCCTTGGGAACTAATGGTTGTTGTGCACACTCAACGATTATATCTGATGTCTGCTTATTAAGCACACTAGGCTAAGGATTTACCTTTCGAATAGTCATGCTTGGTTTCTTGCCTCGAGACTTGGATTTTTGTTTAGATTTCCTCCTACGCTTCTTTGCTTTTAATGTAATCCATCCTTCAGCTGATAGAGGAGGTTTAGCAGGGGGTTTTGGTATCCAAATCCATTGATTACCTGCATAATACCCTTGAGTATGCAGCAACGCTTTGGATATCCATCTCGGCGTTGTGCTAGCTCTCCATCGATACCTTTGTCTATAAGGCTTGGGCTTCTTTTGGGGTCTTCTATGATATTTGTAAGTCCAAAGCCTGTCCTCGGCATTGTCTCCTAAACTTTTTGTTTCAAGCATGGCCTCACTCACTAGTTCTCTTTGTTCGACATGCGCTTGTATCAACTCTTTCAACAAGTCCTTGCTCTCATCACTAGGCTTGCTTGTCATGTCGAAATGTTCCTTGTCTTCCCCTCGAGGTTTGATGAGGTCACACTTACTAAAGGTTGTGACTATCCTCACAGCCGGTAGTGTCAAGTGTATCCTCTGTGCTACATAGCCGGCCTCACACTTCGTCGTCCTTTTGAAAGGTCATCCAAGGAGGGTTTCCTTTCCACAATTAGCACTATTTGAAGGAACATGGAATAGGATATGTAAGTTTTCTATTTCAATAGTTAAAAGGATTTTGCACTTCCCTATAAGTGCTTGTGAGTGTCCCCCATAAGGACTATGAGTTGCATTAGTTGCTGTGAGCTCTGGTTGACCTAGTAGGGTCCATGCGTCATAGGTCAAGATATTAAAATCAGCTCCTTCATCAATGAGGGCATTGACAGTGTGCTCTCTTTTTGCAGTGAGTTTGACCCTAAGATAAGGAGGCGACACTATGTCTTCATCTTTTAGGTCTTGGCTTGTAAATTTAAGCCTCCTGATGCATGCCCTTGAGTCCCCAATTACACGACCGAATGTGGATTCTCCATTGATGTCTTGGGTCGTCTGTGCAATGCCGTTCAAGGTGCATCTATCATTAAGACTGTCATGTCTAGTCATCCTCGCAGTCATAGCTTGATGTTGTTCCATTCTGCTTTGACTAGATGCAGTCCGGACGCAATCTATACATGTTTTTGTGGTATGGCCTTTGTGCCCTTGTTGGCTAGATTGGCCCATTGAGGTTCTAGGATCTCCGTTTGTCTTTGTTCGAGTATGGGCTTTTGGTTGCTATTTTGCAAGTGAGAATCTATGCTTGTGCAGAGCCCTTACTACACTAGGATCTAATTTGGAGGACGTGTCGCGGAGTGCGTTTTCTCTTCAACCTACTTGGGGAAGGTGCAAAGGGGGCAGAGCCCCCTCTGCGAGGGTCTGGGGGAGGCAGTCCCCCCAGCCCGCAGGGCCGTTATGGTAAACACCATGTGCGATTTGAAGGACCGTTCGTAGCCAAGTTTTGAACTACTTACTCTAGATTTCAGTCTAGTGATAGATCTACGATGTGCTTCAGGCTCTATATGGTCTCTAGGTTGGTTTCGGAGTCTATAGGTTAAAATTTTGACCAAATCCAAATTTGACCCAGAAAGTCCCAGTTGCAAGGGCCAAATGCTTGATTCGGCCCGTCCCATCCAAGGGCCGAGGGCCGAGTTAGGTGGGCCAAATGCAAGCGGTCCGAAGGGTGAATTTAGCCGTCAAATGGACCGAGTGATCCAAGGGCCGAGTGGAAAGGGCCAAGGGTCGAGTATTGAGTTAGGTGGAATATTAAGTTTTTCTGAGTGGTCGATTCGAACGGGCCAAGCGATGAGTGTCCGAGTCAAGTGGTCTGAGTCATGTGGGCCGAGGGCCAATTCTGGGACTCGGCCTAGAATCGCCGTCACTCGAATGGGCCGAACGCGGTGCGATTTTGGCCGACGCAACGATAAATTGCTCGAATCACACGATTCAGATCACGGCCTATCGCACACACCTCCAGGTCAAAGCTATGGATGTAGAGGAAGAGTTTTATATACCTAGAATAGCCAACAAACTTCAAAATGCAAATTGGCAAACGAATCAAACCCTCATGCCCTGTTATGACAACAGAAACCCTGATGCTTCTTTTTCTTCTTCCTTTTTTTTTTCCTACCCTAATGCATCCGAATCACAAAGTAAATACCTACACTACTCCAACATGCTTTTCCAAATCCAAAAAACCAAAAACCTACTTGCTAAGGAGATCAAATACCTCTTCAAGCTCCCTCGTTTCCTACCTATCTACCTCAAGCACCGGTTTGGGAAAAATCCTACTTCAATATTCGATTTGAAGCGCACAAGTGCTCAAGGCTTGAATCCGTTGGTCTCGTAAATGGAACCAAAATGTGGGATCTCTCACTCAACCACCAAGACCCACAAACTGCTTATTGCTTCAAGTGTTCCAAGCCGAGCACTAATGGCTACCTCTCACATAGCCGACACGCTATCCATCTCTACGGGTGTAGTGAGCTTATCTCCATGCCCGATCAAGTTACATCCTCTCCCGAGCACTCTGGTAGCTCCACGATCCAAGTGCAAGCTTCAAGCGAGCTCCATCCTCAAGCTCCCTGCTCCAAGCTCCATTGCCATGAGCAAGACAAGATAAGAGAAGAGAAGAGAAGAAGAGAGGAAAAGATGGAGAGCTTCTCCTCCCTGGACCCTCACCCTCACACACTCACTCCCTTACACTCTCACACTCCCTCTCTCAAGCACAAGCTCAAGCAAGCAAGAACAAGAAGAAGAAGAAGAGGAGAGCCACTTTTGGCCACACACAAGAATGAGCTTCTCATTCACTTTTCAACTTTATATACAAAACCCTAAATCCCTTTTGGGCGGTCATCCCCTTATCCCCTATTTTACATGCCCGACCGTGGTCTAGGCCCTTTTTCCTATTGTCCTCCTATCTTCCTAGCTTCCTTCCTACCGGTCATCTACCTTTACAATTTGCACGGGTGAGAGCCCGGCACTCTTTAAAATAAATCCTGGTGCGCCTTGCGCTCTTTTACATGAGTATTAACTTACGCTCCTCTTGTGCGCCTTTCTCATTGATTTAGGACTTTTCTGCACTTCTTGTGTTTCCAAATTCTTATTGGCTTGCCTTCATCTTTTGTTTTACTTTTGCCTTGGCCTTGTCTTCTACTTTAGATTTTTAAATTTTTCCACCTTGTTCTTTTGAGGGTTAACATGTAAGCCTAGACTTTACACGAAAAATCGTCAATGAACGTCACAAAATACTTTGCACCACCCATAGACTAATAGAGCATGGGCCCATAGACATCCAAATGTACCAATGCCAGGGCCTCACTCATGCGTGTCCTACTAGACTTCTTATGTGTATTCCTAGTCTGTCTGCCATGAATACAATGCTCACATGAATCAAAACATGCGTAGTCAGGGTGTGGTAAGTACTACAAACTAGAAAGCATTTTCATTCCCTTCAAGGACATGTGGCCCAAACGGGCATGCCAAAGAGATACATGTGGGATGGAACCCACTTACAAAACATGGTCAACAGAGGACCCATCAACTACAAGAGGATAGAGGCTGCCAGCTTTGGCACCTCTAGCAAGCACAAGTCTGCCACCACTGGTGATCTTCTAGGCAGAATCCCCAAAGGAAACATGAAACCCAACATCATCAAGCTGCCCTGCAGACATAAGACGGTGTGTAAGCACAGGTACATGACGTACATCTTGTAACAGAAAAGTACTACCAATAGAGAATTGCAATCGTACATCCCCAATGCCAACAATAGCAAGTGACCTATCATCACCCAAGAAAACTAAACTAGAGATAGTGCAGTAGGAGTGGAACCACTCACAGCATGGTGTAACATGAAATGAAGCACCAGAATCCAAAAGCCAGTACCGTGCATACATAGAGTGAACATCGATCAACGATGTAGCATCACAAGAACTAGCTACAAGTATGTACTCCTCATCGAAGTCATCAGTTTGCATAACATTTATCTCCTCGATTTTCACACTGGATTTCGTAGGCATAATGCTACGATCAGAGGACTTTTCTTGTACTTTGTCTTTCCCCTTCTCTTTGCACTTCTCATTGCACAACTCATGACATTCTAGGCGTATATGACCCCTTTTGCCGCAATGATGACATGTCACATTAGCATTTCTCCCACGAGACTTTCTGCATGACTTACCAGGTGACTTAGATCTAGACTTCTACGAGTCTCTACCACGGTCATTCCTATGGTCATTCTTGCCATTACCATATCTGCCTCTAACAGTCAAAGGATGCAACACACAAAAGGCATCCAAGTTCTTACGGTTGATTTCTTCCTGCAGAAGAGCACTCTCTACATCAAGTAAGTTCATAATAGTAGCAAGAGCACATAAGGCAGTGCGGAATACATCCCATGACTCACTTAGAGTCCCAAGCAAAAACAATGGAGTAACCTCATCATTAAAGGTAATACCCTGCAAAGTCAAGTTCTTGAGAATAGCATGGAACTGGCTCAAATGAGCAGACATTGTCATATTCTCCTTCATACATAGGTCCATAAGCTGCTTCAACCAATACATCTAACTTGCTGGACTTTTCTTGTTATACAGGTTTTTAATTTTATCCCAAAGCTACCAAACACTATGTGCTTCCTCAACCACATTGTAATGCACATGTTCAGTGAGAGACAAGATGAGGGTGGACTTGCATAACTCATCAAGCTCATCCCATTCATCAGCCGTCATAGTTTCAGGCTACTCGCCATGCATCCTTAGTGGCTTTATCTGTGATTTTTGCACCAATACCTACCAAAATTTGCTCTTCCAATAGGCATAATTCGTACCATCAAGCTTAGTGATGTTGAAGATAGCACTATCAATGGAAGAAGAACCCATAATGCAGTCCAAAACAGTGCAGATAGTTCGAATTTGCTTGTTGTTTTCTGTTGTAAACAGCCAAAAATACCACCAAAACCAAGGCAAAATGACCACAAACTAATAGCTAATGATGCTACCCACCAAGTACCATCAAAAGTATATAAAATCAAGATAATTCACCATGAAAAATCCACATCAATCCATACATAATTGCTTGCTGTAATAAATTATAGCCAGGTATAATGAGAGCAAACTGTAGGCAAAATCAATACACCAAGTCAACCACTGACTGTCAAAGCATAACCAATATTAAGCGGGCATAAATCAGCATATGACAGTCATACGACCATCGAGCAAACACCCAAGCGTGTCAAACGAATCTGTCAGTAAGCCAATACACCCCCTGTGTAATAGGGCAAAGTGTACATAACACTGGCAAGACCTGACACAAAGAGGTGTATGCTCAAGGAGTGTGAAGCCCAAATCAGTCCAAGTACATGTATGCAGACCACAGCATATCAACCATGCAACATCCAAGTGAAGAAGATCCCAGTCTCAAAAGACTCAAAGCGCAATAGCATAAACCACCTGCTCAATGTCTGTCAAACATCCAATGATGCTCCCACTGGCACAAAAGCCGTATGGATCAAGCCAAGAAGCTCAAGAAAGGCATATGAGAGCACCAGTGACAAACAATCCAAGACCAGACATCAATAAGACATCATGAGCATATAGACTCTATAGCCTCCAAATAGAGCATCCATAGACATCAACTATATCCCAAATACAACTCTGGCAAGTCAAGAAATATCCCAAGTAATTTTCGGGAAGCCAGATGCAAGCCAAGACAAGGCAGTAGTAGCAATTGGCTCCAAACAATGTAATTAGCATGTAGTAGTGGCATATGCCAAGCATGTCAAGACCGGTCAGACATAGGTAACATACATGCCATATGTACATCCAAGACGGAGCATCAAATGCATTCCAAATCCAAGCTCAAGCTCAAATGAATATTCGAAACCAAATACAAGCTCGATGTTGTACCCCGAAGGTCGATACTTCATTGCATATCCCAAAGACATAGCCCGAAACCAATAGGCATAACCAAACTGGAGGTAAAATAACCTGTCAACCAAGGTAGCATAAATCCCAACCAACAACAAAGTGTCCACATCCAAATCAAGGCTCAGTAGCTCTCAAATAGCATATATGGGCATAAATCACGATGACCAAGCATCAATACATCCAACAAAACACCCGAATGTCAGCAAAGAGCATTATGCATAAGCCGTCCCTGATAAAGCCTTACTGGCCAAACAATGTACAGCAGTAAATCCCTACATAAATTGAGCTATGGAAGCTCAAAACAAGTCCAAATCATCTCAAAACATTGGCCAAACATCCCCAAAGTATCTGGGCATCAAATACCAAGCCTCGAGAGCATCACATAAGCTAAGAGCATAACATTTTCTTGTTGTAAATCAACTTAGATCTATTGCAAAAAATTCTTTGATCAAAATTTGGTAGATCTGACATCACCATCATATTTGGAGTATGCCAAAATCCCAAGTTAGACTCTTACCTTGCCTAAATCGGGTTCCGGATGCCCGAGATATGAGAAAAAATGGGATTTTTAAGCCAGATTTTGAAACATGCGCAAAAAAAAAAGTGAGCTGACTGTGGGCCCTGCTAGTTATGCTGAGGATAAGATTTTTTGCTTCTTTTTTGGGCATCTGAGGCCATTTTGGGCCCCGTTTTGGACATGCAAGAGGTTGCGAACAGCAGTTTCAAGGCATACTATAATTTTGACTATGTCAGCCAAAAGTGGGTGCATAAGTTTCAAACTTCAAATCTATAAGTTTTGAGGTGTTTGCTAGGAATCAAACATAAGTTTTATATGGCAAACATGTTGCATATTACATGTACTATTGAGCAATCAGTAAAAAACACCGCTTGATATATTATTATACACTTGTGAAAGATTATAGAATATGTGCTTATTGTTTTATATCATTTTTGTGATAATAGTAGAGAACAATGGAAACCCCATCATTGAGAAGTTGGACAAGAATAACTACCCATCATGGAAGTTCTGTGTGGCAAACTTCCTTATTAGAAAAGGCCTTTATGAATCGTTTTGGGTGAAGAAAATGAGCCAAAGCTTAGTAACCCTGTGATTGTGGATGAATTAAAGGTGTGGAAAGAATGGAATGAAAATGACAAAAAGGTGATATATTGGCTATCTACAGTCATTGATAATATTATGCTGGGACATATTAAGAATGCAGAAACTTCACGTTTTCATGCTGCTACATGCACACCATGTAAAAAAATCTAGAGTGTGGCTTCCTTTTAGATTTGGAGAGCCGATGCCACTTTAGGCATTAGTGTTAGTGTCCATGGTTCAAAATATTAAAATTTTTTGGACAAGTTTTAGTCAATTTTTGATATTCTAGATATTATTTCTTGTAAAAATCCATAAAAACTATAGACAACTTCTAGATTAGGATGACATGTAAAAGAAAGCATGTAGCTTTCAGCCAATTTGAGAGGATTTTATGTAAAAATAGAGATTGACAAAATCGCGCGATGCGCGATCGCTGTTTTCAGGCCATGAACAGCACTCCGAAGAAGTGGAAGATGAAGAAGGAGTGATCTGGCAGAATTTTGGCCATGTGTCCTGGTATTTAACCCCCCTTTCGGAGCTAATGAAAGCATCAGATTGGCGATCTGAGCGGCATAGAGGAACGTTTTTGTCTATTAGAGATATTTTCTCATAATGCTAAAAGAAACTGACAGGCTTCATCTCTATTAGTATTCTTCTATATTTTCTAATTCTTTTTGGGAGTATTCTTCTACATCTTCAATCTCTTCGAACCCCTTCTCTTCCATCTACTCCCCTCCCTAAATCTACATTCACCCTGCTATCTCTTATCTTCAAGAACTTGACTTGAAGCCTTCAACCCTTCTCTTATATCTACCATCTCTGGAGTAAAAGCTCTTGAACCCCCATACATTATTCTCTTGCCAAACCCCTGTGGTGACCTTCAACCCTACACACTGCTACATTGGTGAACTCGACGTGAAGGTCGGTGTAAGAGAACTCCAAGATGGGGGATTCTTCAGGAGATACTCTACAACAATTGGTGTGCATACTGCAGCACACTCAGCAACAACAAATCCAAATGTTACAACAACAACAACAAAGGCAAGATGAAGAGAAGATTGATTCCACAGCTATAAAGGCCCTAGAGGAAGTTGGGTGGGAACTAAAATAATTTAATGGTCAAAATGTCTCTGTTTTTATTCGCTTGTATGTTGAAAAAATGCTCTTCTTGGGTGTACCACAACATACATGGAGTCGCTATTTTGCCAGACTAGCCAAGCATGGTCTTTAAGGAAGAATCCATGGACTTTTCCAACAAGATGTGGATTGGAATGCATTCAAAAAAGTCCTATGTGAAGAATTCTTCTTAGAAGACTCTGGCCTAATGACGAAGAAAAGTTTCATTGAATGGGTTGAAAAACCCAACAAAGGTTTAGTTGCAACAGCTCTATACCGTAAGTTTGAAAGTAAATTTGGACAACTTGATGGTAAAGACCAACAAAGCATGGAAGGTTAGAAGATTGAATTATTCCTTAAGGCTGTAGATCCCATTCTTCAAGAAAAGCTTGCTAATCGGCTAGAAGATGCTACCTCCGAATCAAGAGTCAAGACTGGATGGACAGATGTTACTGATGTAGTTAACATGATTACTCGAAGAGAGCGGATGCGACTAAGATTGGGCTCTACTTCAACTTCAACAACTCCATTGATGGAGCTTGATCCACCTTCAAAATCCCTATTCCTTTGACTAATCAACCAACTCTTTCTTCTTCTATTCCTTCTAAAAATGATGTAATGGATGAACTCATTAAAAGCATGCGTCACCTTCATATGAATCTTACAGAAATTAGTTCCAAGGTGGAGAAGCTGGATGTCAAAGTTGAAGAATGAGGACGATCATCAACTCAAAGACCCATGAGAGAAGGCTTTGAGAGGTGTTCTATTTGGTGGACAGCCAACAATATGACAAGAGGGAGTGTTCTGCCTTCCGTGAGGCTGAAGCACGAAAGCTTGTCTTTTGCAAAGACGAAAAATTCATGCAACTGAAACTAGTCTTCCACTGGAGCCAAATTTTGGCAATGATGGAATGAAGAAAAGATTAGAAGATTCAGCTATAATGAATGCCTATGCAGCAATTGATGCAGCTACCTATGGGCTGTAAATTGAGCCAACTAAATCAAGTTTGAAAGCATGTAAAGCTAATGTGCAATCTAAAGTATGAATGCAGGCACTAGATCAAATGGAACGTGGTAAAGTAGCCAAAGAAGATTTGGCTAATGCCAGTCAGTGCATTCGAGGAATAACTGGTTGGAAAGAACCAGTAGATTCTTTTTTCGCCTTTGCACATTTGGCTAACATCAATCATAAAGAAGTCTTGATTGAAGAAAAGAGAAGAAGAGAAGATGAACCAGGGCCTTCCTCTTCTGGCCCTCCAAAATGGATAACCAGGAGAAAGTCTGAACAACCAAAGCTTGCTGAAAATATAACCCCAGATCAAGAGATGGAAGATGCACCACAAATAAAGAAGACCAAAGGAAATAAGAAAGGCAAGTAGCCAGGCTACAAATTGCAGTCTGACATAGAATCTGCAAACAACCGATCTCAAACGAGTCGTAAAAGAACGAATTCTGGGAAGCAAAATTGAATTCACCTTAGGCAAAATTCTTGGAATTGCCAAATGTGAATTCCATGATGTAATTATTAATGTAATCAAAAGGAAAAGACAATATGTTGGTGATAAAGTTGAAGAAACATTGCATGCTTTTTTGAAAGTTCTTCGAGTTTTTGTGCAGGATGAAGAGAAGCTGACTTCACAAGGGATTCATCTTGAAGCAGTTAAAGAATTAATTGCAACAATTGAAGCTGAAGATAAAGAAAGCATGAATGCAAAAATTAAAGAAGTGAAAGCTAAAAATGTAATGGTCGGCTGATCCAAACCAGTTGGGCAGCCCACCTCTCAAAAAGAAGGATGTCTACAACACATACATGAGGAGAAAGAGGCTCAGTTCATTCCAAAGTAGTCACTACTCCCGTACGCATTGGGCAAGAGCAACAACGGAGACAGTCGTCAAAATTGGAGAAAAAGAAACACCATGTATTGCACTCTTAGACCATGGCTCATAGATAAATGTCATGGCAAGGAGTCTGTATGAAAGTGGCGGATGGCCCATAGATGTTGATCCGGGATGGCAAATGAGAGTTGCAAACAACTCTTCTGGAGAGTTATATGTTGCATGTCCTAATGTGCAGCCTGTAACTATTGGAGACATAAAAGACAATTTTCGCTTTTTTGTTCAAGACTCTTGTAGTTACCCTATCATTCTTGGGCAACCTTACATTTCTGAAGCTCGCTTGGAAACAAAAGCTCTTGATGATGATTCTTCTTATGCTTGAATCCGAAGCAAGGATAATGAACGAGCTATCCAATTTCTTACTGTGTGTGTTAACCATCATCGAAACAGAGATCGATTGCGTGATTATCTTGTGCCCCCTAATGCCCAAGAATTCAAGGGTTTTCGAGCTACACGTCTATAAAAGGAGGCTATGGTAGTGCGTCATGTAAAAAGATTGAACCTCTTTATGCTACAGAAATTGTGTCTCTAGCAAATTTGTATGTATGTACAGCCAATAGTACAGGCTGTTTATAAGTCTCTTCTGGCCATGACTAAGGTTGAAACAAAATATTTATGTCATGTAAAAAGGGAGCTAAAAACTTATGACATGATGGCTGAAAATGAAGATATTTCGGGCTTTTTTTTTTACTGATTACTATTGACAGATTGGCTGAAATATATGTAGCTGCTCATGCAGAAAATCAGGTTGAAAATCAGTCCATAGAAGTATTGTTGAGCAGGAAGACATTAGTTTACTCAGCAAGGCTGAAGCTCAAGTGGAGACAAAATACAAGATGGTGGATAAGAAAGTCAAACCTATGGCAGTCCCACTGCCTCTTGAAAGTGAAGGGCTCGCTAATAGGGTAGCAAATCGGCCAAGTCTTTGTGATCCTTCCAACATTGGTCACAAGTTCACATCTGAAAGTATAAAAGAGCTCAAAATATGTGAAAATTATTTCCTTTCGCCGAGCTGAAAAAGACTCTTTTATGCAAATGCTAATGAAACATGGAAAAGCTTTTGCATTTCAACCAAGTGAAATAGGCTGTGTGGATCCAAATATTGTGGCTCCTATGGTCATTTTTAGAGTTCCACATGTACCTTGGAACCTCAAACCTATTCCTATTCCAAGGACGCATCTACCCAAATTATTGGAACTTCTAAATTAGAAGATTAGAATGAAGATTTTAGAACCTTCTTCAGCACCTTACTCAAATCAGTGGTTTACCATACCCAAGAAAAATGGATCTTTACAATTCATCCAAGATCTACAGCCTATTAATCGTGTCACAATCTGAAATGTTGGTTCATGTCCAATTGTTGATGAGTTTACTGAAGCTTTTGTAGGTAGAGCAATTTATTCTATAGGCAACCTATATTCAAGATATGACCAATTTCAGCTTTTATTAGAAAGTTGAGACATTACCACAATGAAGACACCTCTTGGATTGGTCCGCATGTGCACTTTACCACAAGGTGCAACAAACTCCGTAGCCCATATGATGAATGCCATGCACAAAGTCTTAAGGGACTTTATTCCACAATATACTCTTCCATTTCTTGATGATGTACCTATTAAGGGACGTGAAGTCAATGAAAAGAATGAGGAGCTTGACGAAGATGGTTGCATGACATTTGTAGTTAACCATATTCATGACTGTGATAGGATTTTGACAATGCTAGAAGAGATACATCTTACCCTTTCTGGAGCGAAGTCAATTTTTGGAGTAGAAGAAGTCCTAGTGGTCAGTCATCTATGTGGCCCCTATGGACACGAACCTTCTCCAATCAAGATAGATGCAATTAGCAGAATGCAAGAAAAATGCACAAATATCTCAGAGGTGAGAATATTTATTGGCGCATGTATATTCTATCTCATATGGATGCCACATTTTACTCATGTAGCCGAAAATCTTTATCAATTATTAAGAAAAGGCCAAAGATTCTCTTGGAATAAAGAGCATACTCTCACTATGCGTAGATTAAAGAAGCTATTAATTTCAGCCCCCACTCTCAAAAGGGCTGATTATTCAAATGGTCAACCCATCATCCTTACTGTGGATACAAGTCCCATTGGGATAGGATGGGCTGTTGGCCAAGAGGATCTTGAAGGAAATAGGTATGCAATTCATTTTGGAGCAAAAGTTCTCAACGGACATCAAAGAATATATGCACAAGTAAAAAGGTAATTGTGGGGAGTTGTAACAGCATTAAAGTGTGATCGTGAATACTTTATAGGTGCTTCCGTAGTGGTAGAAACTGATTGTCTTCCACTCTTGGGCATGATTGCCAACTGCTCTACACCCGACATTGCTATGCTAAGATGAATTGCATATATTAAATCTCAACCCCTAATTGAAGCATATTGTAGGAAAGGCGAATCCAGTTGCTGACATGCTATCACGTGCAAGATATGACAATGAAGAAGAGATGATGGAAGAAGATGAAGCTGAAGAATCTATACTTGCTGAATTTCATTCCATGGCTGCTGAAAATACCTTTTCAATTACAGCATATACTACTCCAAAGCTAAAAACAACAGGGTGGTCAACTAGAAGCCAGCATGCTCATTGCATTCCTCAAGTTCTAGTTCATTTCCTTGAAGAAGATTATGAAGAAGATTGGAGGGCCAATATTTGAGCATAATGAAGAATAAGGAGACTTGGATTGATGAAGAGTTCAAGCATATTAAGAGGAAAGCTTATGGTTTTTTTCTTAAAGAAGGACATCTATGGAAGCATGCAAAGAAGAAGAAAGGAGCAGCTATCCGAGTTGTAGGTAACAAAAGGTTGCAACAACAGATAATGAAGGAATTTCATGAAAGCTTGTGGGTAGGACATAGAGGCATATGGGGAACCTTTATTAAAGTCAAATAAAAATATTGGTGGCAAAACATGTATCGGGACATAGCACATTTTGTTGAAACATGTTATGTGTGTTAGATGTATTCTATGGTCAAGCATCGAGATGGGTTACAACCGACTTATCCCTTATCTATACATTATAGATGGGTTATTGATCTTGTAACCATGCCTATAGGAATATGAAATATGCGGTATTTAGTGCTTGCAAGAGAGGATCTAACCAATCAAGTTGAAGGCAAAGCCTTAACAACCAAATCCACTTGTGGTTTTTTGCTTAAAGAAGTGTTTCGTAGATACGGTTGTGTGGGTAAAGTAACTGCAGATAGAGGAGAGTTGGATGTTGATGAGGCACGCAACTTCTTTGCTCAATTGGGTATTAAGTTGGCTTTAACATCAACTTACAACCCTGAAGGCAATGAAAAGAGTGAGAGAGGTCATCAACCTATTCTCAAAGCTCTAGCAAAGTCTTGTAGAGAAAAGATCAAAGAATGGCCTAAAATGCTACATTTTGCTTTATTGGCTGAGACCGGACTACTCACAGTTCAGTGATTGGCTATATGCCAGCTGAACTTATGCATGGACAACAACCAATTATGCCAATTGAAGAATCTATTCTCACATGGAGTCTTCTACCTTGGGAGGAAGGCATCAGTAGAGAAGAGTTGTTGACTTTGCGCATATGGTAGCTAGAAAGAAGGTCTGAAGATGTTCAAGCAGCTATTGAGAAGCTAAAGATAGCAAGACTAAAGAACAAAAGAAGATTTGATAAGCGGAATCAACTTCAGCCAAGAGCCATTCAAGAAAATGATGGGTGCTTGTCTATGATAGTAGCCTAAACAATCAATACAATGCTTCTCAAAAGATGATAAAGCGTTGGTTTGGCCCATATGTGGTAAAGGTCGTTCATGACAATGCCACATATTCATTGGCTGAATTGGATGGAACAAGCATGAAGGTACCCATAGCTGGAAAAAGAATCAAGCTCTTCAAACAAAGAGAAAGTTCAACATATGAACTAGAGGACTTGAATATAATTCAAGAGCATGAATACATAGAGGAAGAAGAACATGCAGAAGATGAAGACATTGGCATGGCAGAAGATACTTCTTCTGACACTCCAAATCTGTAAGACTTTGGCGCATGCCAGAGGATGTGCAGGTTAGGAGGGGGTGGATGTCGTGCCGCTACGCACACACCGTGTAAAAAAATCTAGAGTGTGGCTTCCTTTTAGATTTAGAGAGCCAATGCCACTTTAGGCATTAGTGTTAGTGTCCATGGTTCAAAATATTAGATTTTTTTGGACAAGTTTTTAGTCAATTTTTTATATTCTAGATATTATCTCTTGTAAAAATCCATAAAATTTATAGACAACTTCTAGATTAGGATGACATGTAAAAGAAAGCATGTAGCTTTCAGCCAATTTGAGAGGATTTTATGTAAAAAGAGAGATTGAGGAAATCGTGTGACATGCGATCGTTGTTTTCAAGCCGTGAACAGCACTCCGAAGTAGGAGATGAAAAAGGAGTGATCTGGTGAAAAACCCCCCTTTCGGAGCTAATGAAAGCATCAGATTGGCGATCAGAGCAGCATCGAGGAAGGTATTATTTTGTACACGTTTTTGTCTATTAGAGTTATATTTTCTCATAATGCTGAAAGAAACTGACAGGCTTCATCTCTATTAGTATTCTTCTATATTTTCTAATTCTTTTTGGTAGCATTCTTCTACATCTTCAATCTTTTCGAACCCCTTCTCTTCCATCTACTCCTCTCTCTAAATCTACCTTCACCCTGTTGTCTCTTATCTTCAAGAACTTGGCTTGAAACCTTCAACCCTTCTCTTGTCTCTACCATCTCTAGAGTAAAAGCTCTTGAACCCCCATACATTCTTCTCTTGCCAAACCCCTGTGGTGACCTTTAACCCTATGTGCTGCGACAACGTGGAGCTTGGATAATTTTTTAGAACATGTTTTCACTAAATACAAAGGCATGGAAGATCAAACTCAAGCAAGAGTTGAATACTTTGAAGAAAGGAAAAATTTATGTCAATGAGTATGTTTTCAAGGTGATTAGCATCGCAAATGCTTTGGCAGTGACTAATGCAACACCTGATGATGATGATTTGGTCTCATCTACTTTGTATGGCCTTAATAATGAGAAGGCGTGGAAAACATTTATCACTTCTGTATATGTATGGAAGTCATTTTCAGCTTTTGATGAGTTGGTCTCTCTCATGATTACCAAAGAGATCAATATACAGGGTAACTCATCTCAAAGAAATGGTGAACATGTCAAAGCATTTTACTCAAGTTCAAGAAGGGGATGTGGTAGATCCTTTTCGAGATGCCATGGTATGGGACGTACTAGTAACTAGTCAAACAGGTTGAATCAGCAATTCGGTGAAATGCATGTTTTAGGAGATTGTGGAAACTTTAGAGGGAGGGGGAGCTCTAGAGAAAAAGGTTGATGGAAAAACAGAGTTTTTGGTAATTCTTGTATTATTTGTCACCATTGTGGCAAAACTGGTCATAATATAGCCCATTGCTATACTAAGAAGGATGATATCCATATTGTAAATTGCAACAAGAAAAATATGCATCATCTTCACACAATAGGATGAAGATAAAAATGAGTGTCTATTTGTTATGCATCATATGATGAATGCTATTATAGGAAAGGGGACACATGATAATATATGATATGTTGATTATTTAGGTGCATCTACTCATATGACCAATCATGCTGAATGGTTTGGAAAGATGAAGGATTTACAAAATCTAGGTTATGTACAAATAAGTGATGATTCATGCCACCCAATCACACACATTGGAAAGGTTCGTTTGTCCTTGCATGATGGCTAGACAATGAGTCTATGAGATGTAGTACATGTACCATCAATCACAAAGAATTTAGTGTGTGTTGGCCAAATGGTAGAGCAAGGATTATAGGTTTAATTTAATGCAAAAGGTTATTTTGTAGAAGACTTTAATGATAAGTGCAAGTTGGTCCGCAAAAGGAAGTAGAGTTGGCCACATGTTCACTTTAGATGCTGGAATTCTTGCAATGAATGCTGCCATGTATGCTAAAGGAAAAGAAGTAGTTGTAGATATTGAAATATGGCACAAACATATTGGACATGCAAATGCACAAAGGTTAAAATTAACGCAATCCAAAGGATTAGTTATAGGGTTGCCTACTTTTAGAGTTGCAAAATTTCACAAAGTATATGAAGCATGTCGGTTTGGTAAGCAAGCAAGACAACCTTTTTCACATGATAAATATGTGAGCAGTACATAGCAAAAAGCCACGCATCCAAAGACCCTAAGATGTGTATATAAGGGAGGTTTTCCAAAACATATCTCCTCTGCAGCTTGACAATCAATAGTAATGTGTGGGTATTTATTTATTAAATATATGAAATTAGTAATAGCCTCAACCCAAAAATGTTATAGTAAGCCTGCCTCACTAAGCACTATGGACTCTTTCCTAAATGGTGTTGTTCATGTGCTCAGTAACATCATTCTAGGGTGGGGTGTATGGGGTGGTCAACTAGTACAAGATTCCCATGTTCAATTAAGTCCTAGGTTTCCCATGGGGAGACTGGATAGTGATGTGCATGGATATGAATTTCGGTCAACTACTAAGGGGACTCCTCCTCTGGGTCTATTGGAGAAGGCATCTCACACTAGCAGCAAACAGAAGGCTTTGGTCAAAGATAATACATGATGTACATTATACAAAGTGAATGAGCTATTAAAGGAAACCATAACCGTATATCCCTAATGACCATAATTACCAATGCCAAGTCATTTCCCAGTCTAATAGAACATGTCATGCTACGGTAGGACTAAAACCAATCCCTAAGGTAACATAAAAAGAATCCTTAGAATCAAGCATCCAAAACTAATAATATGTAGAATAAGTATTGGTCAACTGAGAAGCATCAAGAGAGGAAGCTATTAAGATATACTCATCATTTGACTTTGGCTATAATACATTTATATTTTCAATCCTTACATTGGACTTACAAGGGACAATGCTACAATTATCAATTTTCTTGCACTTTGCCCTTGCCTTTCTCTTTGTGCATGTCATCATGCATCTTATGGCATTGTGTTCAAATATGACCTTGCTTCTCACAAAAATGATATATCAGAGAGGCCTTACGACCATGGGACTTATTGTGAGATTACCCACAAGACTGAGACCTCTACCACGATAGTCATTACTACCCTTACCGTCATGTCTACCCCTAACAATCAATACATGAGAAGTATGAGTTGTGTCTATATTCTTTCTATTTATCTCCTCCATGAGTAAAGAGCCCCTAACATCCTAGAGTTTCAATCCATCCTTAGGCATATTAGCATACATGGCTATATGGAAAGTGTCCCATAACTCGAGAAGTGCCACAAGTAAGAACAAGGGAGTTAGGTTATACTTGAACTCAATGCTATGAGAACAATGATAAACATTGAATAGAATCCATTCAAATGCAAGGGCACACTAGTCTCTTCCTTCATGTGAAGGTCTATGATTTGTTTTAACCAATACATTTGTGATGTAGGACTTTGCTTGTCATAAAGATTGCATATCTTTTCTCATAACTGCCAGGCATTGTCCTTAGGTGCAACAACATTGAAGCAAACCTCTTTAGACAATGATAATATAAGGATGGATTTACATAGCTCATCAAACTCATCCCAATCACAGTGATCCATGCCTTTGGGCTTTACACCCTTGGTTTTCAATTGCCTAGCATGCTTCTTTTGAACTAATACCTATCATATATGTGTCTTCCAATAGGTGAAATTTGTGCTATCAAGCTTTTCAATATTGAAAACAATACTATCATTCAAAGAATCAACCATAATGACATCATGACAATGCAAAGTCCAAGAGAATGGGCTTCAGAAATGACTACAAATTAGCCCTCAAAACTCATCCAAAATAAGGGCAAAATAGGAGGAATATCAAAGTATAAAGCTATCCATAAATTGTAAGCAATAGATTGCCAAAGTACAATGTTTACTCTCAAAGACAATGCTGACAATTGTATTACCACAATACTGAAATAAAGATATTAGTATATGTCAATCCAGTTATGGGCAAATAGCCAAAAGAAAGCAAGCTCCCATTACCAAGGATATTCAAGTAGCAACTAGGATACAAATATTGTAACTAGAAGTGACTAAGCATAGACCACTGGTACTAAAGACTATCATGAACTCAAAGTATCAATAAACCATACATCCCATAAGCATATACATCATTGACAAATTGCTAATAGAGGTAAGTGCTGATTTCCAAAGGATATGGAATCAAAACAACCCACAAGCAAGAGTAACTGCATCTAATAGCATACATGAGAGCATATACATAAATCAAGAGTTCCATTGTTTCAAAGAAATTGGAAGTAAACCCAAAATGCAAAGTGAGCAAGTAAAGCTCAAGACATATACATCAAAGCATCCGAGAAGCCCAAGTGTATCACAAATATATTTGGGAGCATAAGTGTCCAATGAAGCTTCAATAGTTGTAAGTGAGTAGGCAAAGAAGCCCAAAGCAAGTGTCTAAAAGTCAAAGTACATCAAATGTAGCTCAAATCCAAGTGCCAAAGTATTTCATAACCATATCCAGGCTTATACATCAATATTAGATATCACCGTAGACATATCACATAGGCACAATAGGCATTCAAATCATGAAGCTCATTGTTGTATGCTTGTTGTCCAAACTGTTATGAGATAGCAATAAATATATGTGAAATTAAAATAATCAATCTCTAGACAATCCAATAGTATCCTAACCATACCATCTAGGCACTGAAATAGCATCACTGAAACATCAAACATGCATTATGCAATTTATTGTTTGCTGTCCAAATCAGAACTATTCTATTGTGTAAAACAGAGAACTAAAAATTTCACAAAATCAACTCTATGAGTGCTCAAACTTGTACTTATTGTTGATCTATTCATTTCAAGATACATGAATTTGATATCATATACAAAATTTATGACCAAAATATGAAAGTGTTGTCAAGCTGCCATAGCTATCCATGACTTCTATAGCATGCTTTGCCCTCTCAAAGTGGATAGAATGGGTGATCTTAGCTCAATAAGCATCCAGCAAGGCTTAACTAAGCCCTACAAAGCTCCTTGACAAAGCTGGAATAAGCTGATAGAAGTAAAGTCTCAATGAATGCCTTGAGAGAAAGAAACAATGGCTACTATGAAACCTTAAGCTAAAGCTTTGAATCCAACATGAATCAAAGGATGAAGAAACTCCTCAAATGGCCACTCTAATACCCATTGAAAGGTAGAGCCTGAGTAAAAGCACGTAAGTGAGGCAAGAGCAAAGCAAGAGCTATTGCAAGTGGAGAAAGAGGGCAAGATAGAGAGACATCATTTGTGAAAACTCCAATAGTCATAATGTGTGATCAGTCTTTCCTCATTCAATAATCATTTGAAAGAATAAAGAATAAAGTGACAACGATGGGCACCTGCCACCTACAGTGTAGAGGTGTGCGGTCTCATGGTATGTGAAGTAAATATAGGGCAGTGTAGGCACATGCACATTTATCCCCAATAAATATAAGAGACTTATGTGGGTACAAAATGAATGGTACCCTTGTTCTTTATACTTTTTACTTATATATGATTCTATAGTGGTATACAAAGGGTACCCACCCTATTGGCCATTAGCCTTTGCCTCAACAACCTCCCATTTAAAGGACAATGCATTTTGGTACTATGTATTGTGCAAAAGTGCTCAAAAAATAAACTTTTCGTGAAAAGATTGCAAAGTTATCATTTGTATGAATATTGACAAGCTCAATGCACTTGTCCTCAAGAACCTCCCTAATGAAGTGATATTTCACATCAATGTGCCTTATCTTTATATGAAAGACAGGGCTCCATGCCAACTGACTAGTACATGACTATCATAGTGTAATGTATGCATCTCTCTTGCAATGCCCAAGTCTCCTACTAGATGAGTAAACCATATAGCTTCCTTGCAAGCCTCAGTGGTCACAACATACTTAGCATTGGTGGTGGATAAAGCCATATATGGCTACCATCAAGAGACCTCAGAGACTGCACCACTTGTGAAAGTGAAGATAAAACCTATAGTAGATCTCTTAGAGCCTATGCTCCTTGCAAAATCATTATTTACGTATCCAAGAACATATGCATTCTTTCTTTCAAAGCATATGCACATAGATTTAGTGTCATTCATGATAATGTTTACTACCTCTCCAAATGCTTCTTGCTAGGGTTTGTCATATACTTTTTAACAACTCCCACTTCATAGGCAATGTTTGGACGTGTAGCAACCATAGCATATATTAAGCTACCAACTATAGATGCATGAGGAACTTTGGCCATTTCAACCTTCTACTCATTTGACTTGGGGATGTCCTCCTAACTAAGTTTCAAATATGGAGGCAATGGAGTACAAAAGCATTCCCCCTCTCCATATTGAAATGCTCCGATAACTTCCTAATGTATTCATTTTGAGACAAACAAAGTATCTTTTTATCTAAATCTTACATAATGTGCATACCAATAATGTGAGAAACATTCCCCAAGTCCTTCATGTCAAAGGTTTCATGCAATCTTTTCTTTAAAGTATCCACATCCGTAATGGACTTCCCAACAAAATCACCATGACATCCACATATACAATCAAGATCATAAGGCTATCATTCTCCCTAATCTTTGTAGTGTATATGTAGTAATTAGTCTCACTCCAAGTGTACCCTTGAGACTACATAAAGACATTAAATTGATGATACTATTCCTTGGGAGCCCACTTCAAACCATATAAGCTCTTATGCAATTTACACACCAATTGCTCCTTATCTTCCACAATAAACCCCTCAAGCTATTACATGTGAATCTCCATGTGCAAGTCCCCATGTAAGAAAGTGGTCTTTATATCCATATGTACCAACTCATATCCTCTTTGGCAACCAAAGCAAAGACCATATGAAGGGTGGTCATTTTGATTATTGGTGAGAAGTTCTTATCAAAGTCGGTCCCCTTCTCTTGCTTAAATCATTTAGCCACCAATCTCACCTTGTACTTAGGTAATACATCAAATAGAGATACCTTTAGCTTTTAAATCCATTTACATGGTATTATATGTTTGCCCTTAAGCAAAGGAAATAACTTCCAAGTAACATTTCTTTACCAAAGAATCCATCTTTGATTTCATAGCCCTCTTCCACTTACGAATATCATCCCTAGTAAGTATCTACAAAACAAGAAGGCTCACCACAATCTATGATCATTACATAGTCTAGAGATAGAATATATCTATATAGTGGTCTAGAAACCCTCATAGCCCTACATAAAATTGAGTTAACATGAACCTTTGTATGTCCTACCTGTCTATCCTTTAAGAGATGGAATTGGCCACCATCCTACCACACTCTCATCTTAGCATTTGCTGGCTATCCAAGCCTTGCATCATGTGGAATAGGCCATACATTATGCTTATGTATTGTTGCCCATCCTCTTGAAATACCACTTTGCAAATCTCATCCATTTTCATAGGCTACTTATGCAGCTTATCCTCATTAAAGATGACATCATGGCTACCTACTACCTTCTTTGATTTAGGATCCCACAAGTGATAGCCCATTTCATCTAACTTTGCATAGCTAAGAAAGATACGTTTCTTGGACTTAGGATAAAGCTTATTCTGCTTATCTCTAGGTATATGCATGAATGTCTCATGACCAAAGATATGCAAGTGATTATAACTAAGTTTCTTAGCACACCATAACTCCTTTGTTATCTTGCCATCCAATGGCTTGCTAGGAGACCTACCGATTAAACATATTACTATCTTTACAACTTTAGTCCAAAATCCATTAGTGAGACAACATATTGTGGATCCTTTCCTGAATGGTTCTATTCATCTTCTTAGCCATACCATTTTGAGTAGGATTCTCAAGAGCTATCAACTCTCTTTGGATACCATGGCTTGTAAAAAGTTCATATAAAGACATGTGATGTGTATTCTCCACCATTATCATTCTCAAGCACTTAAGCTCCTTGCCTTACTTATTCTTTACAAATTCCAAGAACACTTAAAATTCATCCATTACATCACTCTTCTTACAAAGAGGAGAAGCCCTAACCTTTCTTGTGGCATTATCTATAAAAGTGAAAAACAAGGATGATTTTCCCAATGAAATTGTGGGCAGTGGCTCATAGAATTCACTATAAACTAAATCAAGATATCCTAATCTTCTACTCCCACTACATCCCTTATGCAATAATTTAGTTTGCTTTTCAAAGAGATAATACTCACAAAAATTAAGATGAGAAAGTTTTAGTGAGAGAAGCTAATGTAAATGACACAAAGATTTCATTCTAGTTACTAATATGTGCCCCAAATGTTGATGCCGTAAAGAAAAAGATGGGTTGTTCAGTGACAACTATACATTGATCTTTAACTCTCGAAACCCACAAAGGATACAAAGTGCTAGATTTAGAATCTTTGGATATAACAAGAGATCCCTTGCAAATCTTCCACACATGATCACCAAACATCACCCTATAACCATACATGACCACCAAAGATTACCCTGTAATCACAATCATCAAGCTATCATGTACTAACTACACTTTTAGTTAAGTATGGAATATGCCGTATATTTCATAAGATAAAAGAAGAACCATTTGGCATTGGCAAGTGTATATCCCCAATTCCAACAATGCTATAGGAAAAGTAACCAATCTCTATGTGGGGTAACACGAAACAATGCTCTAGAATACCTACAAAACACCACCACCATTGCTGCTATATTTATCTATCTCCTCTATCTTTGCTTTTCTTTTCCCTTCCTTTTTGTCATCATCCTCATTTTCTTTTTTGCCTTTGTGATTATTCTTTCATTTGTAGTAGTTCTTTTTTATATGTACCTTCATGTTATAAAAGAGCTCCAATAATGGTGTTTTTGCTTATAAGCAAGCACGATTCAAGATGGACTGCTCGCTCCTTGTGACAAGGAAGGGGGTAGGTTCATGTTCTTTGTTGTTGTAGGAGGTCTCTCACTTAGTGAAGCATCCAGGCCGCCTGAGCTATCTATCAACCAGCAGACAGACGTCCTGCACCAACTTGGCAGCCAAAACATCACCCTTGGGCGACAGTCATAAATGTTGAGCCTACAAGGGCCATATTCTGCCCCGTTGCGGCCTTGTTGGAGACGAAGGGTCACTTTGTTTTCTTTGTAGCACTCCATTACAAACCGCGATCCCACCGGCCTAGAGACTCGATATGCAGAGAAACACAATCTCACTGCATTGATCGACCGATCGGCGGCCCAATAAGTCACTCATCTTTCTTGTCCTAGTTACTAATTTTAATTAAAATGCATTATTATATGGTGGACTAATGTGTAGTTGTTTCTTTTTTTGCAAAGTCTATTCAATGCTCCTTTGCAGCAGGATGAGCTTTTGGATGGCAAGGATCTATAGCTTGCCCTTGGATCCATGGAGCGTACATTCTCTTCTTTTTTGGTCATGTGATTTATGTAGGCATTTTCTATACACTATGTTATTATCATCCTTTGTATCTTGCCATGATTGTACCGTCGCTTTCATTATGCGATCTTGTATTTTTTTTATGTATCAGCCTTATGGATTCAAGTACACTTTGTCTTCATTTAGGCGAGCATTGTACACTTTATTGAAACTCTTTTGTATGGCCCAAATAAAGCACATAGTGCTAGCTACCCTACCACCAAAAAAAAAAATCCTTGTAACCGTCGCTATTAGCATCGCAAATTTACCTGCACGCATTGCTATTAGCGTTGTAGTTTGCATCACAAAGCATCGCTATCAGCATCGCATTTGCAACGCTGGTAGCGATAGCGATGCAAATAGTGACGATGATAACGACTGTTCTATGGCATCGCTAATACTGACATTTTTTGTGACGATGGGGGCAAATTTTTTTATGAACATTTTCGTCACTTTGTACATCGGTATAAGGCATGTATCTTGTAGTGTTATACCATGTCCTCTCTTAGGTAAATGTAGGATCCTCATGACCATAGGATTTGAAAGTTTAATTATGTTATACCATGTGGTTCCGAACTGTGAAGATGTGGGAAAGGAAATCCTCCATGATAGAGCTTTGTTGACAACAAAATGAGAAGTTGACTACATGGCACAAAGGATACATTTGACACTCCCAAATGTGAGAATAATCATAACTTTTAGCAAGGGGCAATCTCATCAATCCTCAAGGGAGAGGCAAGTAGTAAATCCCTCAGTCAAAAGAGACACCTAGCAAGGGAAGCTAGAAAATGCTCAAGGAGTTGCTTCCAGTGTAGAACAAAAAGATCAGACCACTCTAGCATGACCATACCCCAAACAAAAGAGATCTAGTGAATGATGCCAAAGATACACACTAGAATTTCAAAACCATTGCAATTAATTAACAAAGGAATCATAAAAAATGAAGGAAAAACTCAAAGCTTCTAGGCTAAGATGTCATTAGAGAACTAGCATAATGCAATGATGCGTTCCAAAGTCCCTCCTACATGCTCAAGGAAACACAACAGCAGAAAATTATTGTTGTGGTTGGCTAAATTACTTGTGACACCACCTCCATCATACAATATAAGAATTCAAATACTCATTGACAAAGAAGAACTCATGATAAATTAAGAACTAGGCCAAAAGATGGACCAACAAGGGTGGAAATGATGTGATAGAAAGTCCTAATGAGAAGTAAACCTTGGTCGATCAAGAGAAAACCCTTGGGCAATAGCAATAGCCAATGGAACCTAATGAAACATATATAGTAGAATAAAAATGGTTGAAAAAGCTTGGTTTGCCAAAAAAAAAAAAAGGAGAGTAGTTGGATCCTCACAACGTGCTAGTGTTACTCAACATGACCGACTGGAGTCCATGAGGTGACGAAAGAAAAACAATAACAAGTAGCCAAGTGACTCAATTGCTAGACTAGTTGAATGCCTTGAGTCTTCTGAGTTTGAACCTTCATTGTTCAAAAGGATTAAAAATAAGAAAAGGAAAAAATAATAGTTGTAAATGGCTACAAAAAACACCAAAGTAGAGCCCATGGATAAAAGTGACAAGTCAATAGATGTGTCACAAACTCAATCCATGAATAACTCCATACCCACTTCTCCCAAGAATGATGATCTTGAGAGTACTTCCAAGGTTTCTGAAGACTCAAAGCAACAATTATCTTTAACTGCTACTACTAACAACACTTTGTCCACCGAACCTAAAGGTACTAATGTCTCCAATCAAGAGTAGAGTCAAAACAATTGCACTCGCAAGTTGCAACTACATTTATCACAATCCGATGAGGAACAAGCCTTGGTAGGTACAATTTATTAGGATAAGAATGAGGACCTCAAAAGTATAGGCAAATACACTTATCACATTTGATGAGGAACAAAATGAAGACCTCAAAAGTATAAGCAACTACACTTATCACATCTAATGGAGAAACAAGCCTTGGTAGGTATATTGCATTAGGATAAGAATGAAGACCTCAAAAGTGTAAGCAATCCAATCGTGCTCATCTCCACCCAAACCTCTAGCTAGACTTAAGCCTAAGTCAATGGTAAGAACTTTGAAAGAAATGGAGCAGAGCAAGCTTGCATAGAGAATAGAAATGATGTGAAATGTCTTGTAGAATTAAAAGCTAGACAAGTTGCACACATTTATGTTCCACCTGACATGGGCACATTACCAAAGGAACACAAGGAATACATAGTGGCCGCCAACATGGGAGGAGAAGGACCATATCAAAAACACTATAGTGAGGCTCTAGATGGTCTCATGAGACACATCTTTGATGAAGAAGCTAAAGAACATTGTTTAACCTCCACATTCTACGATGTGCCTACCAACAAAACCCATTTGAGATACAACAGTTGAAACAATAGGTGGAGGGACAAATCCATTGTGAGAAACCTTGGTACAAGAATCGAGCTTTGAAAATGGCTAAACTCAAAGGTCAACCCATGTCTATCTCAAAAGAGAGGAGAGCCATATGCTAGTCTCAAAGGGACCTAACATATATAGCTCCTACCTCCTTTCATGTACTTGATACTATGCAAATCATGGAGTTAGCGAGACTAATCCTAGAATATCCCCTTCTTGACAAAATTCTTACAAAAGAGAAGCTACATATTGCTAGTAGACTTGGACAAGGAGTTAGCTAGACTAATCCTAGAATATCCCCTTCTTGACAAAATTCTTACAAAAGAGAAGCTACATATTGCAAGTAGACTTGGACAAGGAACAGTACTACTTGAATTGCACAATACTTATCATTGCTAATAAAGCTATCACGGCTCCTCCATGCTTATACCGCACTTGAGTATAATCTTGACTTCTAAAATTGGCTTTTACCATCTTGAAGTGACATAAGATCATAGCCTATGAATGTGTACATAAATAAAAGTAGCCTTTCAAGGATTGTGTATACATAAAATTAAGCAAGAAAAACCTCATACACCCCATGCAAGTAATGTTGTCAAGTGATTGTAGTGAGGACAAGAATCAATTTGACTCAATCCAAAAAAATGGTGATTACTTTATTTGAACACTTGTTTTGTTTCGAATAAATCAACTCCGTGTTCTCTAAAACCTTCACCAAGTGAATGTGGTGTTAAAATGGTTAGGGATCAAGTCTCCCCAAGTCATCTAGTACCACAACTTTCCTTGAAGAACCACCAAGAACAAGATTTCTAAGAACACATCTACAAAGGCCATCATGCACATGCAAATACATCTTGGACACGTATGTATATTGGCTATTCTCTCTTCCCACAAGAAATACCCAAATCCAATGAGAAGATAGGCTCTCATTGACAACAAAGGTATCGCTCACGAACCAAGTCTCAATTTTCAAGTTACCCCTACCTCAAGTCCCAAGGACTACCATATTATTACCTCTTTGACATTAGGCAAGGTTATTCTTTCTAATGAGCAACCTTGAGCCTCCTTATCCCCACAATCTTATCACATTCATGAATATTGAGAGCCATCTTGTAGTACATTGAGTTAAAGAAAGGAAAAGAAAAAAGCACTCACAAACATAGCACCACACCTAGGGGTCCTCAAGATATGTATGCTTTGATGGCCTCAATTGGCCGGTTCTATTGTTTTTCCTCCCACACAAACTCAATGCACATTAAGGGTAGCATAGACCTAGGGAGTCATGGCTTATTAGACTTGTCTCCTTGAGTCACTAGCACAATTCCCTTCATTCCTTTTCAAATCTCTTACTACCACTACAGAAATATCAGAAGTAGCCAACCAAGAAGTCAATCCAAAATCACCCAGTGGTTTTATCTTCACTAATTGTTGACTCATAAAAGGACCTCATCCATTGAACTCCATGATAGTGTGCTCTAGGATACACCACATAGCTCAAGGTTATCTTCATGATTCCCCCTTAACTTTCATATCCCTCATGAATGGTAATACTTTCCATCCTTTATCCATCAACTAGTCCCTTATCTTATCAATTTTCAACATGAGGAAACTATAAAGCTATCTTCTAACTATGTAATAGCCTATGTAAGCATATGCATGCACATAGTAATTGCACTCGATAACATATACACAAATTGGGTCCTCAAGTGTGGAATAACACTCCATGCTTTCTTGGGGTTTGACCTATCTTCCAATCCATGAATAAGTCTTGTGTATGAAAAACAACTAGCACTTCCCTAGGGAGAGATTCTCCCTTGCAAGTACAAGTGGATGTGGTGGCTTGTAGCTTCTACCCTAAACTAATATCTTCCACCACTACTAACCAACTTCAACCACCCCATTCTGATTTGATTAGTCTAACAATAGAAAACCCCAATCTAAAGAGTCCCATCAAATCACAATCACCACTCCCACTTGATATCTAACATCCAAGGAAACTCCAATTTCCATATGAAGCTTCAACAGCAATCATCCCTCTCCTCATAATACCCACACAATTCTCCTTGACATTCCACATCTATGATGCATCTAAAGCACACTAACTTCAACGAAGAATGCCATGGGGATGGTACTCAGCTAGGAGGGAGGTAATGTTAAACACAAAAATATCAAAGTGAAAAATTAGCAAAAGATCGTACTATAAAAACGCTAAAGTCAATCAAATGCACAAATAAAAGCACAAATTTGGTGAATGTATAAGGCACCACCGATATCTTAGAAATTATTCCTTTTGGGACACTCACAACATGCATATAGTATTTTTCAATTAATATTCAAGTTATATAATTATTTGTAATATGATTTTGAGAGTTGGAATCAACATCCATGCAAGTTATAATATTTCTTAGAGTTGGGAAATAAAGCCCATAGCTACTCAAAGGCATAGGTACTAGCTTTCTATCCACTTTCAAGAAGATTGGACTGAGTTTACTTAAAGATCTATGTATAGAGTAGGAGGGTCAGTCAAGACCCAAAAAAGAGAGAAGGGTGCCTAACTATGTGGAAGACCCAAACTCAAAACCCTATGTATAAAAGTCGGAAAATGAAGGGATAAGCTCATTCTTGTGATCTGCAAAATTGAGAGCTCTCTTTTTCTCCTTCTTGCTTCTACTCTATCTTCGTATGCATCGTCTTGAGCAACAAAGGTAGATGAAGGAGCACTAGTCAAATTGTGGAGTCACTTGCAAGTCTTTAAGTCATGTAAGTAGGTGAGCTCACTACACCTTTTCTTAATTTTTGCATTCTTACCTTCATAGAGATTGATAGAGAAGCAAGTAGATTGGTGTAAAAGAGATTATTGGTTAGGTGAGAGATAGCCATAGTTGGCATGGTTGAAGCTCTTTAAAAAAATAAGAGTTTTTTCAAGTCCCGTGTTGCTTGCATAGTGTCGGTAAAAGCTATAACAACCATCCATACACAAAGCAAGCCTCAAATTTCTTGGTTCATCCTTAAAGATCAACCACATGCCCTCAATATGATTCCACAGACAAGTGTAAGTAGAGATTCTCCACTTGCCAACAATTGATCGAGATCAGATCAGACGTATTCCTCCATATCATGAACTTTGCCTTGAAAATATGATCTATGCAAGAAATGATAAGAATATGTCGAAAAAGCTTGTAATGCACATCTACACATTTCACATTTGCTCTATATATTGCCTTTCTTAATGGGACGCTCTTGACCATCTTGGTCTGACCCTTAAAAGAGAATAAAATGGTTGATATACAAATGGATGCAAGTATAGTCTAAGCCTCCAAGAGAGGTCACATAGCACTTTGCTTGGTCCCTTAAGATTAGCAATCTATTATATCTTTGCAAAATATTTGATAAAATCCTACATAGGAGATCCATACATGAGCACCTAACATCTTTGATATAAGTCTTCAATATGATCCAAATTTTCAATTTTCATTTAATTACATAAATAATTGTTTTTACATCTAGCAACTCCAATGAAGCACATAAAATTGAGTACGTGTACCCTTCAAATGATAGATTCTAGACTGAAATAGAAATATGATCGTGCTCTATGCCATCATCCCTCTCATTTTGCTCATGGAAAAATAAGTTACTAACCAATACAAGTGCATTTTTTAGGTGATTTTGCTTAGGCAAGATTTTGAGTAATGGAATTAAAAAGGTGAGCTTTCACATCATTTTAATCTAAGATTGCCAACTCAATAATACCCCCCTATTGGTCTACCAATCCATTGTGAGATTCCAAGGCTAGTAAATGTCAAGCATACATTGGAGGGTCTATCTCCATTCCCATATCACACCATGGGCCAAAAACTTGCGGTCCACCCTCCAAGAGTAGTTTAGTTTTCCTTGATAGTACTCCAATATCATAAAACCTTGCATAGGTCACCCTTGAGGAGTTTGCATGAGCTACTATAGGGATGGGGTGCTTGGCTATAAGTCTGGACTCCCTATTTGGCCCCCGATTGATGATAATCCAAAGGGTAGCCACTATGGAATTTGGCAGGGTGATGAGCTTGAATTGGGATGTAGAGCCAGATTGTGTTGGGGTAGAGCTGTTGGGGGCACTCTCATCTTGCTACTGCGGGGCCACAATGGTCAATGTAGTAGTTTGTGGTTGGGTGGGAGCAGCGGACTTAGAGAGAGAGGGGAAAGAGAGAGGCGAGAGAGAGAGAGAGAGAGAGAGAGAGAAAGAAAGAAAGAAAGTTATATTAAAGTCTTCTAAAGACCAAAACTCGCCTATGAGACAAACTGTGATACAACTGATGAGGTCCAGCTATCCAAAATAAAAGTGCTGAATGAAAAGCTAAAAACTGGAAACTAAAAATACGGTGCTGTGAGTGTGATAAGTGTCATGTATGTGTATGTGCATATGTAGCTCTGGTACTCCAGATAATGGCTACAAAAGGGGAACAAATGTCGGCTGTGATAGGGGAACAACTGTCGGCTGTGATAAAATGGTGCGATGTGTATATGTAACATATGCAGGGAGATATACTATCCTGGGATATAGTAGCAGCCGTCGAAGTCATTAATAGCAGGTGATCCCTCCTGGATGCAGGATGTGGTACATCGGCGGTGGAGAAAGAGCAAACTGGAGATCTGAGATCCAATGTGTCGAGTGTCGTCGGATCTCAGTCTGCTGTCGATGTAGATCAAGAATCCTCCGGATCTCCTGTCGGTGTGGCTGTGGGGTCCGAAACCCACGGATTCTCGTGCGGCGTCGGGTACGCTGGTCCTCAGCCTGCTGTAGTGTGAGCCCAGAGGTCTGGCTGGAGGCTGGTACAGTAGCTCTCACTCTGTCTGTCTGAAAGAACTGTGTAATAGTCATCTGGGTGGGCCCCTCTCTGACTGGGACCCGCTGTATGCTCTGCTCTCTGATGTGCCATGCCTCTCCCAGAAAACGGCCAAATGATCTCTGATTCATATCAGTCATACATCCCTGAAGTGAGCTACTCAATGTGTATCTAGATCTCAACTCTGAGTATGCCGGGCATCTGAGAACAAAATGCTCCTCACTCTCCACCTCTGATCTGCAAAGGGGGCATATCCTCTCCTCCCACGGGATGCCACTGGCTCTGCCACTCTCAATCATAAGCTGATGTGATGATACCCTGAGCTGTCCAATAAGAACTCTCAATCGATGTGGCATATAGATCTGCATATATCTCGGAATCTCTATGAATCCCTGCTCTGATATCCTCAAGAACTGTGTATAATAATGTGCCATCTTCGATGGCAGTGGCTATGCAGGGCTGACCCATGTCCTCTGTATATAAATATGCCATATCTCTTGTCTGATGACTCTGTTCCTCTCAGAGAGAGAGAGGGTGTAAGTGGGAGCTTGAGTATCATATAGAAGAGGTGGGAGTCTATCAATGTCCAGCCCATGTCTGTCAAACCAAGCTCTAGTCTGTGCATACCATGATGTGGTATCCCCCGCTCGAGCCATCTCCTGAGATGCCATATATGCTCTATATGCAATGCGATCTCTGTCCATATCCTGAAATCTGTGTAGGAAGCAGACTGTCTGAAATAATGCCTCAACTAGTATGGGCGGTGTGGCAAGCTCTGCTCACACAATGTCATGTGGGACTGAGGCCTTGCTGCGAATCAATCTAGATATCATGATCACCTGAGGTCTCTCCATCAATGTCCATACATAATCGGCAAGGCCCGGCCCCCATATAGCTGCTCCATACATCAGTGCTGGAGTGACTAGAGTATCAAAGAGCCACCCCTTGGTGCGGGGCTCCTGGAAATGTGCCTGATGACACTGTCGCTCCATAAGAGCCAATGCTGAGTATCCTCTAGTGAGGCGGTCACGAGCTGCATGTGTCATCAAGAAAGTCCCTGAAGCTGCTGTAAAGGTGACTCCCAAATATACATATGATCCAGTGACCTCAATACTCCCTCCTGTAGCCATGAAAATACTCTGTCTGCGTATTTGAGCTGATGTATGGAATATAAGAACCTTGGTTTTACCAGGGTTCACTGTCATGCCTCTCTGTATGCAAAAATCATCCAATGCTAATAAATGCTGTTGTAATCCCTGAGCTGAGTCTGAGACCAACACAATGTCATCTGCATATAGTAAGATATGAACTGTGGCTCCACTGAGATCTATACCTCCACCGGCTCGCTGTTGAATAAACTCTGCTAATAAGGGCAAGAAACTTAGTAGGACTGTAGATCAAGACAAGAAGAAAATTTGGCAAAGACCTTGGGTAAGCAAGAGCAAATGCTAGATGAAACACTAGAAGACATTTCGGATAAGGAGAATGATAAAGACAAAACTTCAAAAGCAAATGAGGACAATATGCAAGCTCACATTGAGCAGTAGAATAAGGTGGATGTTGAACAGAAGGACAGAGATGATAAAGGGAATGAAAATGACACATCCTCAAGGGGACAGGATGAAAAAATTACTAAAGAAGTACATTTGAACACCAAAGTACTATTGAAGACAAAAGAACTGCATATCTTAATAAAGAAGGGCAAAAAAATGAAGGCCATCAAAATAAAAGAGAGAAAGTTCCTAAAAAGTAAGGAAAGCAAAGTAATGATAACCTAGAAGACATGGAAAAGGAAAACTCTCAATTTGATTCTAGGCCAAGTTGTTATCTGCGTCACGCATGATGAAGATCCGCAATATCTCTCCATCTCACTAGAAGACACCATATTCTTTCATAGGAAAGACATAGAAATTAATGATACGACAATATTGATACTACTTCTTGTAACTTTTCTTCTTATAAACATAGTTTGGAAATTAATAATGCACATCAACCCAATGGTGTGCCTACAAATAGCTTTACATCTCTCGAATGCTTTTGTGCATGGAATGGGGTACAAGTCTTCAAGATATCTCGACCCTATAGTACACAAAGTGACCTTGCTTCAACTTTGTAGGCACTAGATACACTCATTGAGTATGGGTTTTCAAGATAACCAGACCCTATGTTGTGCAAAATGACCCCACGTCCACTTTGAAAGTGCCACATGCATGTCATTGAGTTTAGGTCTTCAAGTTACTCAAACCCGATGACACACAAAATGACCCCGAATCCACTTTGGAACTACCATATGCACATTGTCAAGTCTGAGTCTTTAAGACACCTAAACCCTATGGTGTGCAAAATGACCTCGTGTCCACTTTAGAACTACCACATGCACATCGTTGAGACTTTAAGATACCTAAACCCTATGGTGTGCAAAATGACCTCGTGTCCACTTTAGAACTACCACATGCACATCGTTGAGACTAGGTCTTTAAGATACTCATATTTAGATGGCAAGCTTAACACATGTGGACATTGATGATGGACTGCCTAGCTAGATGGGTCCACATATCTACACTTAGCACATCATTGGTCATTATGATCCTCACATAGCCATTAACTTAACACTTATTATATTTAGTTTGTTGCACCTACCTATAGCTGGCATAGTTATAGCACAAATCAATTAGTATAGGTGGTTATGCAATGTTTGACTTAATAGGCCACTTTCCTTTATATTGTATCTTATCTATGCTTTGTGTATATTGTATTGTGTGTGGATGAAGAAGAAGAGACCAACAAGAAACCATTTTTGGGCCTCCATCTCTCTTCTTGTGTTCTTGAGTGAGCTTCTTCTTGTGTGTATGGTGTGTGTTTGGCACAACAGCTCAAGTAAGCCTCTCCACCATGTGATTATTGACATGGTATCAGAGCAACATCACTTAGAGAGGCTAGTTTTGAAGACTGAAGTGAATAAAAATAAGCAAGTATTCAAGCAAGCAAGCAATGGATAAGAAGCTCTCTCATTCTTCCATTCTTTCTCTTGGATTATGCTTGTGGAGACACAAAAAGTAGGAGGGCAAAGTGAAAATCTCATATTGTTGTGAGATTTGGTGTACAAGCAGAACACTATATATTCTATAGATAAGCCTTTTATGCTTGTCCACAAGTTTTTTTGACATCCGAGGTCATTTCAAGCCTCGTTTTGGACATGTAAGGTTATAGACAGTAGTTTCATGGCATACTACAATTTTGGTTGTGTCAGCTGAAAGTGGGTACACAGGTTACAGATTTCAAATCTATAATTTTTAGGTGTTTTTGAGGAAGCAAACATAAGTTATTTCTACAAACAAGTTGTAGATTACATGTATTATTGAGCAATCAATGAAAAGGGTTGCTTGGTATATTGTTGTGCACTTATTATGAAGGGTTGTAGAAGAGTTGCTTGCTATTTTGTATCATTTTTGTGATAATGGTAGAGAATAGTGGAAATCCCATCATTGAGAAGCTATACAAAAATAACTACCCATCATGGAAGCTCCATGTGACAACCTTCCTTATTGAAAAAAGCCTTTATAAGTTTATTTCATGTGAAGAAAAGAAGCTAGAGGTGAGTAACCCTGTGACTGCATATGAATTAAAGACGTGGGGAGAATGGAATACAAAGGACAAAAAAATGATGTATTGGCTATCTAGATTCATTGATAATACTATATTGGGGAATATCAGGAATGCAGAAACTTCACATGCAGTTTGGACAATTTTTTAGAACATGTTTTCAGTAAAGATAAAGGCACAGAAGATTCAACTCAAGCAAGAGTTGAATACTTTGAAGAAAGAAAAAATGCATGTCAATGAGTATGTTTTCAAGGTGAGGAGCATTACAAATGCTTTGGCAGTGATTGATGATATGCTTGATGATGATGATTTGGTTTCATCTACTTTGGGTGGCATTAATAATGAGAAGATTTGGAAATCATTTGTCACTTGTGTATATGTACGCAAGCAATTTCTAGATTTTGATGAGTTGGTCTCTCTCATGATTACCGAAGAGATCAATATGCAAGGTAACTGATCTGAAAGAAATGGCAAACATGTCCAAAAGCATTTTACTCAAGTTCAGAAAGGAAAGTAGCAAATCCTCTTTGAGAGGCCATGGTATGGGACACGTATTGGTCATAACTAGCAAAATAGATTAAATTAGCAATTCGATGAAATGCAAGTTTGAGGAGGCCGTGGAAACTTTAGAGGCAAGGGGAGCTCTAGAGGAAGACGTGGATAGCATAATAGAGGTATGTTAGACAAATGAAAGAGCAAGGGCTGTAGATACAATTTAATACAAAATGTTATTTTGTAAAAGACATTAATTATAAGTGTAGATTGGTTGCAAAAGAAAGTAGAGTTGGTCGCATGTTCACTTTAGATGTTGAAATTTTTGTTATGAATACTATGTATGCTAAAGAGAAAGGAGTCATTGCAGACATTGAAATATGGCATAAACAATTGGACATGCAAATATATAAAGGTTGAATTTAATGCAATCCAAAGAATTTGTTACAGGGTTGCCTACTTTTAGAGTTGTAGAATTTCACAATGTATGTAAAGCATGTCAATTTGGTAAGTAGGCAATACAAAAATTTTACATGACAAAGATGTGAGCAAAAATATAATTGATGTTGTGCATACAAATGTTTGGGGGTCTACATAGAACATATCTCTTGATGATACAAATACTTTGTCATGTTTATTGATGATTGTTCAAGGAAGCTATGTGTATATTTCATAAAGGAAAAGAGTGATGTATGCTATTGAAACGGAAACTAGCTTGAAAGTTAAGTGCTTGAGATCAAATAGAGGAGAAGAGTAACTCTCTAATGAGTTTAGTGACTTTTTGAGGTCTCATGGGATAAAGATACAATTTACTTGTTGCACGTATACTCCACATCAAAATGGGGTCATAGAAAGTAATAATAGGCATATTGCAGAAGTTGCACAAGCATTGATGGCCAAAAAGAATATGCCAAAATATTTTTAGTCTAAAGATGTTCATACTGCTATCTATATTGTGAATAGAACTCTCACAACTGCAATTCATGAGATGCCCCCCCGAAGAATGTTTTATAGGCAAGAAGCCTGATGGATCACACTTGAAAGTTTTTGGCTATATCGCATGTGTTCATGTGCCAGATGAGCTGCAAAACAATCTTGATCCAAAGTATGAAAAATATATTTTTATTGGATACTCTTTAGAGAAGAAAGTGTATCATTGTTATAACCCTATCATAGATGAGTTCAAAGTGAGCAGGGATATTATTTTTTTATAAGATGAGCAGTGGTGATGCATTAGATGATGATGACGATCGTGATAGTTATGTGTAGAAAGAAAAGTAAAAATCGCATAGCCTTAATGGACTAGAAATATCATTTGGTACTACATCTACAGTTAACCCTTGTTCATCTGGGAGACTGAATAGCCCCACATCTTCAAGTGGATCTACAAGTGTTGTATGTAAAGACAAAGAAAAGAAGAAAGTGTTGGATGGTAATGATGCATCTACTAGTCATTTAGGATTTGATGGAGATTCTAGTGATTCAGAGAGTTTGGATGATGAGCTTGGTATTCCTTCAGTCAAGACGCTAGATGTATAGAGAGCACATGGTACTGTAAAGGCTCCATTGACTGATCTAGTGGTATGCAAGTCTACCAAGGTTAGATATCCTATGGATAAGGGTGGTCAAGACTCCTCCATACCCTATGAATGAGGCCTTGGTTGAGGGATGAGGAGATGGCTGCACTAGAAGCCAATAAGACTTGGGATTCAATGCCCTTACCTAAGGGAAAGAAAGCTATTCACTATAAGTTGGTTTACAAAATCAAGCATAATGCAGATGGTTCGATTAGCAAGTATAAGGCTAGGCTGGTTGCAAAAGGCTATGCTCAAAAATATGACATAGATTATGAAGAGACATTCAGCCCAATTGCTAAGAGATTGCAACTATTAGATGCATGATTGCTTTGGTAGCAGCCAAAGGTTGGAATTTGTAGCAAATGGATGTCAAGAATACCTTCTTGCATGGTGAATTGCAAGAAGAGGTGTATATGGAGCAGCCAATGGGTTATGGGGATTTAAAGCATCCCATATATGTACAGATTAAAGAAAGCATTATATGGACTAAAGCAAGCACCTAAAGCATAGTTTGACAAGATCAAAGAGTATCTTGTCAACATTGGCTTTAATCTTTCTAATGCTAATCAATCACTTCATGTAAGAAAGGGATATGTATGCTTGTTCATCATAGTCATCTATGTGAAGGATTTGATTAGATGCATGCTTGGTCATCGTAGTCATCTATGTGGATGATTTGATTATTATGGGTGACAATGACAGTGGGATTGATGAAGTTAAGGAATTTTTGAAAAAGAAGTTTGAGATAAAGGATTTGCATAAGCTAAGGCACTTTATTGGTATTGAGGTGATTAAATGTGATGATGGTATATGGTTATCCCAAAGGCTGTATGGCATGGATATGTTATCCAAGTATGGTATGACAACATGTAAGACTCTTTCAGTGCCATTGGAGCAAAATGTGAAGCTAAGTGCTAATATTGGGGATGAGATAGAAGACACTACTATATTTAGGAGGATAGTAGGGAGTCTGATTTACATGACTATCACAAGGCCAGACTTGAGCAATGCTATTGACCTTGTTAGTCAATTTATGTAGATACCTAAAAAGCTGTATTTGGATGTAGTTAGATGCATATTGAGGTATGTAAAGTCCACTTTACATTATGGAATTTTTTATGAGGCAAATAAGGATGTACATGTGTTTGAATATGCAAATGCAAATTGGGCTAGTAGCATGTCAGACAAAAGATCTACTCGTGGATTCATGTTTTCCCTTGGTAGTGCAGTAGTTACATGGAGTAGCAAAAAGCAACCTACAGTTGCTTTATCGAGTAGTACAGAGGCTGAGTATCGAGGTGCTACTATGACAGCATGTGAAGGTATGATTGCAAAAGTTATTAGGTGATTTGGATGTGTAGAGAGATGCTCCAGTTGTCCTTCACTGTGACAATGTGAGCAACATGCAACTAGCTATAAACCAAGTGTTCCATGCTAGGACAAAATACATTGAGGTGCACTACCACTTTATGAGAGAGAATGTACTTGTAGGAGAGATTGACTTGGTATATGTCAGCACATAGGATTAGATAACTGACATTTTCACAAAGGCATTGGGTGTAGAGAAGTTTCAAAAGTTTCAAAGCTTACTTGGAGTTGCAAAGATACATTTGAGCTTGAGGGGGAGTGTTGAGGTGGCAAGCTCAATATGTGCGAACATTAATGATGGACCACTTGGCTAGATGGGTCCGCAAATCTAGACTTAGCATGTTGGTGGCCATTATGATCCTCACATGTCCACTAACTTATCACTTATTATATTTAGTTTATTGCACCTACTTACAACAACTGGCATAGTTACAGTGCGAGTCGATTAGTATAGTCAGTTATGTAATGTTTAACTTAGTAGGCCACTTTCCTTTATGTTGTATCTTATCTATACTTTATGTAAATTGTATTATGTGTGGAAGAAGAAGAAGAAACCAGCAAGAAAACATTTTTTGGCCTCCATCTCTCTTCTATGTTCATGAGTGAGCTTCATCTTGTGTGTTTGGCACAATAGCTCAAGCAAGTCCCCCCACCATGTGATTCTTGACAACTCAAATCCTACGGCATACAAAATGACCCTGCATCCACTATGGAATTGCCACATGTATATTGTATGGGTCTTCAAGATACTTGGATTTGATAGCATGGAAAAAGACCCCCTGTCCACTTTGGAATTGCCACATATGCATTGTTGATTCTAAGTCTTCAAGATACCCAAACCCTATGATATGCAAAAATCCCCCTGTCCACTTTGGATTTATCTCATGTGCATCATTGAGGCCAGATCATTAATGTCCTCTTGTTTCCAATTTTTGCTAATCAAAGTTCATGTACAATCAGGTCTAACTGTATTATTCTTACACACCTAGTTAACAAGATCAACAAGGTTCATGTTGTTGATCCCCTGATTCCTGCAAAGGCAAATGCAAATTCAATTGATTTCTTTCTACGAGAGATAAATCCTAAAGAACTCCAATTTATAATTATTACATATCATAAGGGGTACAATGTTGTCCAATTTACTCTCATGTAAAGAAAATATTTAATCATTACTCTAATATATAATGCTCAAATATGTTTTATTATGCAGCTCACATTGGGGCACATCAATTTTGGATCTCAAACTTAGGAAAATTTGTCTTATAAATTCCCTCAATGGTTTCCATGGCAAAGTTAGATTATAAGTATGAAATGGATTTTCCTCTATTAGTGTTTTCCAAATGAATTTCTAACGACTATCAAAATCATACCAAATAGGTTTTCTAAAAGAACATTTGCTACTATTGAGGGAAATTTACCATATCTAAAAAGTGACAAAGAAGTATTTGTCTATAGCTTGCAAGTTCCCACTCTAGCATTACACCTCCTCTTCTGATTCAAGGGATTATTGTAAATGCTTGGAGATTTCTTGAAGCAAGGTTCATACTCAAAAACAAATCAATAATTATAAAGTTTAGGTTTTTAAGCATTATGAAAATATATTTCTATTCTTCTTCATATTCTTCATTATATTTTTGCAATTCACACAAGTTTGCTACAAAGAGGACAAAATGAGAGAATGAGAGAGAATGAGAGCTTCTCACTGCCGTCATTGCCGCCATTCGCGAAGAAGAGGAGGAAGTGCACGAAGGAAGAAGAGGGGTCGTCACGAAGAGGAGACGAAGAATCCATCCTCGGGCCTTTGCGGTGAGTACATTGCCTCCTCTTGGTTTGTTCTTATTCTTTCTTCTTTTCTTTTGTTTGTTTTTCTTGAGAATGAGGTGTATTGAGGGAGAAAGAGAGGAAATGAGAGAGGGAGAAGAAAAAAGGAAAAGAAAGAGAGAGAGAGAGAGAGAGAGAGAGAGAGAGAGAGAGAGAGAGAGAGAGAGAGAGGGAGAGAGAAGAATGAATGAGAAAACACGAGGGGGTGGAGAGAAACAAAGAGAGGGGCAACAAAGAAAGAAAGAGAGAGAGAAAGAAAGAGAAGGGGGAGCGCAAAGAGAGGTGGATAAATTGTGTTAGATTATTTAGAAAACTAAAGCTACTCTTCGAGGGAAGGGGGTAAAGGGGGTGTTTAAATTGCCCATGGATTTTTTATACAGCAAAGTGGTCTTGGTTAGCCACGAGAATTCCATTAAAAATCTTAAATGCTAGATTAGGTCAAGTTAGAAATGATTGAATGTCAACTATCCTAGTGTATCATCCTAGATCCAAATCAATGTTATTTTAGGGGGCCTGAGTTGAGACTATACCTTATTAATAAAGTGGTTGATGCATATTGCTTCTCTCATTTCTCACTCTCTTTAAACCAAGATCTGTGTAAGTTTGAGAGATGATAGCAAAGTAGTTATCTTAAGCTAATATTAGATAATCATGGTAGGAGACTATAGTCATGATTAAGGCTTGCTTTAGGTTGATCCTTATGGGGTTGATATGGAACTTTCCCTATGAGGTAGACTTAAGTAGTTTAAGGTAATGCAGTTTGATTATTACAAGGGAGTTTTGAGCAGAAGTTACATTGATTATCTCTTGATAAATTTGTGCTATTAGGATTTGGTGGATAGACATGTTACAAATATAGGTATACACCTAGATATGACTATAGTCTCTAGATTCGCAAGGCCATGCACTCTCTAGAATTTGGATGAAAAGGGATCAATTTGTGCACACCTTAGATTGACTTTATGATATTTCTACATTATGAAATGTGTTGGATATGGAATGGCATATATTGCTTTATCAATGCCGATCATCTTTTCCATATTAGAACCAACCTTAAGTAGATATAATGGATAGAAAATCTAAAAGTTGTTTAATGTTTACTTTGAAGAAATCTATGGTTGATCATACTATTAATGTGTATAATTTCCATGTATCTAAAGTAGTTATATATTCTAAACCAAGACGTTTCAATTGACATTAATTTATTGAGTTACAAGAGAATAAATCCCTTCTCAAAGAAATTAAAAAAGAAAAAGAGGATCAGAACAAAAACCAATTGTTTGTTGTAACGTAGACAAAATGGAAAACAATGATGGTCGTGATGTTCAAGATCGCAGGTGTATCTTAATTAGCATCGTATCCCGTGTCCTTGCTCTCAATGCAAGCTAGCAATCAGACGAAAGCATCGCTTGTCTATAGAACATGTACGACGGTTCGGTGAGTTCCAATCAGAGATCATTGATCAGGCGATCTCAAACTTTGAGCAAACTATAAGAAAAATGTGTATCAATCATGCCTTATATTCAGAAACTAATTGAATATCATATACAAACATTAGACATGGCCATAAAATTTATACAGGGAGGTGGCGTCTCATCCCAAGGAGGAATGCACCATTGCGGCTAGTTAGAAGAGTTCGTGGGCGTGTGATGGATGGAGTGCCTGAGACAATCCACCACTTGGAAGGCACAACCCAGTCTATACCATCAACACCAGAGGAGATAAGCATCCTTTCAGACTTTCCTTCAATCTTGGAGTCTAAGATGGAGGCAATGATCGATGCATTGATATCCATGGATGATGAGACATCTAATCCGCTAAGAGAGGAAGTAGCCATACCATTATATGATGGGTGCTGAGTATATCGCCTGAATACCCTACTTGCACTCCTAAGTATGCAAGCAAAATACGGGTGGAGCAATGCGAGTGTGACTGAGTTGATTTCTTTTCGGCACCATTATAATAAACAATTGTGCTTTTTCAAGGTGTTTTATGATTTCTTTTTAGGTTGCTAAAGTATAATATATTACCACTTGAAAATACCATATCTAAGTCTCGTGATGATGTATGACATGTTTTACAAAAGCTTGGCATGCATGTGTCAATGATTGCATGTTGTTTTTAGGAGAGTACATGACTATGGAGACATGTCCAAAGTGTGGTGCTCACAGGTATCGACAGGACTTGCAATGGCAAACCATCCCTCAGAAAGTTCTTAGACACTTTTCACTTATCCCCCATATACGTCACATGTTTTCTATGTCAGGCATGGCGAGCTTAACAATGTGGCATGCGTAGAATAGATCCACAAATGGAGTCCAACAAATATCAGTGGATTCACACACATGGAGCCACATTGACTCTACCTTTCTAGGCTTTGCACAAGAACCAAGGAATCTTCAGCTCGATCTTGCTATGGATGGTGTGAACCCATTCGGTCTCCACTCAACTTTTTACAGTGTGTGGCATGTAGTCCTCCTTGTTAACTACAACATTCCACCTTGGCTTTCTATGAAGAAAGGACACCTGATCCTTAGCTTGCTCATTCCTATTGCCTACACACTCAAGAATATGGACATCTCTCTTCATCCATTAGTCGATAATCTTAAGATTTTGTGGGAGGAGGGGGTCGTCGTGGAAGATATGAGCAAGCACGATGGTTGACGGTCTGTCAATATACCAGCCATTCCCATGTGGACCATGCATGACTTTCCGGGATTTGGGAAGTGCTCAAGTAAATAGGCTTCCGTTCTCGTTGGTCATATCTATCATAGCTCGTTCAAGTTTGGGTTGACTAAATAGGAGTGTTGGGATAGGTCTGGTTACCTCAGATTATCATGCATGTCCATTGTGTGGGCCATAGTTAGACTCTCAAAGGTCGCAAACCATGAAGAAGATGGTATATCAAAGACACACCTCTTTCTTGCCAAAGGGTCATGAACTGAGGGAAGGTTTTCTTGGATTACCTATTTTCTTGGCTGACCTCCAGCACGAATGAATGCCCAAAGCTAGTACGAGTTGAAAATGGTCCACATGGAGTTATATCCAAACGGAATGCAACGGTTCTCAATTTTCTACGAGCTATCGTATTGGACCCACTTACAGATCAACCACTTGTTGGATCCCATGAATATTTTCAAGAATGTGGGCAGCTTACTATGGGACCACATCACAGAAAAGAGAGATACTGCAAGGGCATGAATAGATTTGAAGGAGGTAGGCAAGATGGAGGAGCTTTGGCCGCAGTCAAAGCGCCTTGGCTGCAATCAAGTGCCGATGGTCGCTTGCAACTGCCTCGCACTCCTTGGGTTTTGTCTACTAAAGAAGAGCGCATTGTGAAGCAAATTATCAAGTCTATCCACACTCCAATGGGTATGATGCATTCTCTTATATCCGTTTTTTCTAAAAACGACCAACTATCAGGGCTAAAATCCCATGATTGGCATAAGATATGACAAGTTTGTACTTGCCTCAATTGTAAGTTGCCTGCGTATTTTGCTATTTGGAGTCTAGTCAGTGTTCATAATGCTTCTTCATTTGTGGCAGTTTGTACTACCGATCGCAATCGAAGGATGCCTCACTCTAGAAAAACGCAAGGCGATTTACATATTGTCAAATTTAGTGCAATGGATCTCACAGAAGGAGATCAAGATATCCTCTATTGAATCCGCAAGTTGGGAGAAGTGGAGATGGTCTGTCTCTTTGAGAAGTATCTACCCACCAGCATGCTCATGATACAAACCCACTTCCTGGTGCATCTTGTAGATGAAGTGGAGATTGTTGGACCTGTCGATACATGATGGATGTTCTTCTTGGAGTGCTTCATGAAAACCTTGAAAGGCTTTGTGTGACAACGAGCTCGGCCAGAAGGTAGCATGTCTGAAGATTGGTCGGTATCGGACGCGTTAGTACATATTTCATATTGGCTACCAATGGTGGATTCAGACAACAATATGCTATGGTCGCTGAAGGACGATGATAGACTAACCGGAGATGTAGTGGTTGGAAATGGGGTAGAAAAAAGGATGGATGCTGCAATTGAGGAGAAAGTGAATCGTTTTTGTATGTTGCACCATGCATCCATGGAGACGTGGCTCGCTAGATACAAGTAAGCGAGGAAAGATTAGAAAGAAGCACGATTGGAATTTCGACGCATTACATGCCATCGACCAATTCGATATTCTGAGGGCATGGAGAAGATATCGTGGTTTATGTCGATGCAATGGTTACATGGAGCTTTGATTCGCTGTCGTAGAGTTTATGCAAGAGCTGCAGAACACAGGGTTCAAGAAATAGCAAAGAAAGAGACTAACAAGAAGAACTCAAATTTTTGATGCCAAAGTACTCTATATTGTTTGTCAAGAAAATTACATGAGGTCCAAGTTCAGAAAAATCTGAAGTATCTCATAAACTGTTTTGCATTCAGGTGTATGATGACAGTTGTGCCTTTGGCACTTAGGCTTGAAGAGACTTGAAGAGTTCTACTGGAATTAGTTTTGCTGGGGTAACCTCTTGAGGGGTAAGTCTTTTTCTCCCAAAGTGTAACATTATCTTCAAACCTGAACGTGTGATTTACTATGAAAAACATATTCATGTACAAGGCCTTGTCTTTAGTGGTTTGTTATCAACTATGTAAGTCCAAAGCGTTCTATAAAGATTTATTCGTGCCCTTTCAGCTTACGGATGCTGCAGTTACATTGAACAAAATAATGGGCATTATCTAATAATCCAATCAAGGGTGTCCCTTACTGCACTGACAATGAGAGAACCAGATGTTGTACAACACATCTGATTTCTGATGCTCCCAGAGTTTTCTATCATATACGAAAAACCAGTAATATATGGGATCTCAAAGCAGTGCAGCCATGTTCTTAAACAGGTACCAGGAGGTTGGAAGAACCAATCAAGGGCCGTCAGCTGATCAGTACTATCTCAAAAATGATTAGATCTTATCAACAGTACCTCAAGAAGACTCCAGCTTCTCAGAATTTCCTGGTACAAAAACTTTCTCCTCTTTGTAGATAGTAACAGGACTGTTCACTCCTCGCTTCTGAGGGGAAGAGATGAGTGGCTCAAATTGTGAACTTGCCCATTAAGGCTGCTAGCCCCATAGTTTTGAGACTGTGTTTCATCTGCACTCAGTGCTGGGGGATCTGCAGGTGAACAAATGGAAGCATCCTTACTCTGCAACTGGTTATAAGCTCTGTAAACTGTATCCGAAATTTCTTTGCCAATTCCATCTTTCGAGAGTATCAGCTCCCATGCAGCTTTCCAGACCTTGAAGGTTTGTTTCCTCCCAGGAAAACTGTAACAGCAGCAGAGTAAACCTGTCCATGCTACCCAAGTCTTACCGACATTGTTGATAATTATACCATTAGCACGACTCTACCACACGTATTGCTTTAACTAAAAGTCACAATTCTTGGAGCTAAGATGCACATCGACGGTGAACATTAGCTGGATGTCGGATTCTTTCTAAGAGAGCACCATGGGCAGCAGTTGTGGCAGCATCGTAAAGTCATGGCAACATCTTATGATCAAATTCAGTTTGTCAAAGAGACGTTCTGCGCTCCAGCTCCTTTGCAGATAGAACGTCCATAGAGGAAAAATAGAAGCATGGCTCCCTTAAGCACCCAAATAGAGCCAATGTTCCCAATGCAGCAGATTTCCCATCGCCAATTGCCCAAAAAAATATCAGTTTTCTTCACTAGATAAAGAGCAGGATCTACAATTATAGGCTTAGCTCTTTGAAATTCCTTCCAGCCAATGTCACTGGTGTGCTCAATGAATTTCAGATCCCTGGGGTATACGACAAAGCATGAAGTAAATCTCGAAACAGTTTGAATGCTTGAGGTACAGGACGCTGCTGAGTTTCCCCCCAAAAACAGTTCAGTCTGAATTAGTCTCCCCTTCTCCTCTTTTAGCTAAGCGAAAAAAAACTCCTCTTTGACAAGAATAGCTCTAGTTTCTTTACACCAACAGGAGATCTACGCACAAACTTTGATTTTGGCCTTGAGGACTGACTTAGGGTATCTTTGTAGTCATCAATTGCCCCATTAACAGACAGCTTTGTGATGGGTGATCTGCACGCAAGCTTCGACTTCGGCCTTAAGGACTGGGTGGCAAAATGCTCTCTCGGTGCTTCACTAGTGCTGTCAATAGCCCCTTTGAAGGATTCCTTTACTCGCTTAAGCAGCTTTTGAGAGACTTCCTTCAACTCTATTTCATGGGAACTATTGAACTTAGATGATCGGCTTCCACAAAGCTTCCTTTGATTCCACAATTCCTTGCACTTTTCTTAGATATCATCATTGAAATTATCAACTTGATAATGTCCTTTGGCATCAGTTTTTCATATTTTTCTAACACAGACACATCATGCACACAAACAGAAACACACACACACACTAGCGGAATATATACATTAGATGCGGGTACTGAAAGGACGGATTATCGTAATGCATCAATCACACACAATGAATCACACGCAGAAAAATAACACAAATGCACAACAAAAAAAATGGAGGTGTTTACGGCTCGAATGCGCAGTAGCACGACATCCACCCCCTCTAAACCTATGCATCCTCCGGATGAGCCAACTCTCCAGGATCATTCAAGTCCACAAACAGGTCGAGTCCTTCATCAGTTTCTAGTGGACCTGTTTCTCCATGAGCTTCATCATCCATATTCTCTGCTTCTTCTGCTTGACTTTCTTCTACCTGCTCTTCTTCTGCCAATGCTTCAAGTGAATATTCTTCATCTTCTCTTCTCTTGAAAATCTTGACCTATTTTCCAGCAATAGGCACCCTCAATACTGTTCCATCTAATTCAGCCAACTCATAGGTACCATTGTCAAAAACCTATTTCACCTCATACGGTCCAAACCATCTTTGAACCATTTTTCTCATGCTACTATGCTGATTCTCTAGACTACTGTCATAGACTAGAACCCAATCTCCTTCTTTTATGGCTCTAGGCCTCAAGCGATGCCTCAAATCAAACCTGTCCTTGTTTCTGAGTCGGGCTGCCTTCAAACGATCAACTGCTAGCTGCACATCTTCTGTCCTTCTCTCTAGTTGACGAATCCGAAGAGCTAGAAGCTCCTCCCTTGATAAATTCTCATGCCATGGAAGAACACTCCACGTGAAAGCACAGATTTCTGTAGGCATGACAGGTTTTTGCCCATACATCAACTCTGCAGGCATATATCTAGTAGTCACGCTATGTGTAGAGCGGTCTGCCCACAATGCAAAAGGTAGTAATCTCGGCCAATCTCCAATCCGACCTCTACAAGCTTTTGCCAATGCTTTAACTATCGGCGGATGTCCTCTTTCGCTCTTGCCATTTCCCTCTGGATTATAGGCAGTAGTAAGAGCCAACTTAATCCCAAGCCGTGAGAAAAATTCTCTAGCTTCATCTGCATCTAGCTCTCCACGATCAGCTGTAATCTTGCCTATACATCCATACCTGCAAAATATTTCTTCCAACAAGAATTTACATACTGTAGTGGTGGTCTTTGTCCGCAAAGATCTGCCTTCAACATAGTTTGTAAGATCCTCCCTAGCCAAGTCAAGATATCTCATCTGCCAAAGTCCCACTGGCAAAGTAACCAAGTCTACCACCCACTTATAATGCATACATAGTGGATAGGTCGGATGCAACTCATCACGATGCCGCACTAAAGAGTAAAGCTGGCAGTCCTTGCAAGTCTCCACAAAGTGGGAAACATCTTTATACATCCCTTTCCACCAGTATCTTTCTTTGATTTTCTCATAGGTAGCCCACACACCTCTATGACCAGCCCATGAACTCTCATGAAATTCTCGCATAATCTGTATCTGCATCGCTACCTCACAAACTACTCTCAAGGGTAAGCCGCCTCTCTTCTTTGGATGCTTCCAAAGAAAACCATCTTTCAAGAAATACCCATAAGCCTTTCTTCTGATTTTCTTGAATTCATCATCTGTCCAATCAGCTCTTCGAGTCAATGAACTTAGATACTGTCCAATTTGCAGCCACTCGTCAACATAAAGTTCTTCAATAAAGGCTTCAACAGTAGATACATGACAATCATGAACAAAGACAGAAGCTACAAACTCTGTCTCATCATCTTCTGCAAACATTGACTCCTCATCCTCATATCTCGCTCTAGATAGCATGTCAGCAATTGGATTATCTTTCCCTGCTATGTGTCGAAATTCTAGATTCAATGATTTGATATAGGCAATCCACCGAAGCATCGCTATATCTGGAGTCGAGCAGCTAGTAATCATGTCAAGCAAAGGAAAAGAATCTGTTTCCACAACAACTAAAGCTCCAATAAAATACCCTTTATCACACTTTAGTGCAGTGACTACTCCCCACAACTCTCTTTTAATCTGCGGATATCTCCTCTGTCGCTCATTAAGAACTTTAGCTCCAAAGTAGATTGCATATCTATTTCCATCAGGATCATCCTGTCCCACTGCCCAGCCTATGCCAATAGGGCTAGTATCAACTATCAACATGATCGGCCGTCCACACTGATAATCCGCCTTGCGAAGAGTAGGAGCTGACTGCAATAGCTTCTTGAGTTTATGCATGGCTCTCGAATGCTTCTCATCCCAATGAAATTTCTGCCCCTTTCGAAGCAGCTGATAGATAACATCTGCTATGTGAGCAAAATGAGGAATCCAAATCATGTAAAATACCCAAGCTCCCACAAATCTCCGCACCTCTGAAGTAGTCGAGCAATACTCTGCAATCTTGCTTATGGCATCCACCTTTGCAGGTGAAGGCTTCCTGCCATAATGTCCAACCATATGCCCAACTATGATGACTTCATTAAGACCAAAGACACATTTCAGCCCTGAAAGAGTCAAGTTTACCTCCTCTAATCGTGTCAATATTTGCTCACAAGCAACTAAGTGTTCAGCCACAAACTGTCTACATCCTCGCAAATCAAGACTTTCATTCTTTTCTTCTTCTGCACAACCCTTAATAGGCACATCATCTAGGAAAGGCATGGTATACTGCGGAATATAGTCTCGTAGAACTCTATGCATAGCATTCATCATATGAGCAACTGAGTTGGTGGCACCTTGAGGCAAGGTACACATCCTCACAAGACCAATAGGTGTCCGCATAGTAGTAATATCCCTGCTTTCCAAGGCAAGCTGAAACTAATCATAACCTGAATACAAGTCACCTAGAGAATAGATGGCTCGTCCTGCAAAAGCCTCAGCAAATTCATCCACAACTGGACCTGTTCCCACATTCCTGATTGTCACTTTGTTCACGGGCTGCATATCCTGAATAAATCTCAAAGTACCATTCTTCTTTGGTACAGTAAACCACCTGTTAGAATAGGGCGCAGAAGAGGGTTCCAAAATCCCCATCTTAATCTTCTCATTCAGCAAGTCTATCAGCTTTGGCAAGTGTGCTTTAGGCACAGGTATAGGATGTATATTCCATGGTACATGAGGGACAGTGAAGATGACCATAGGCGCAACCAATTCGGGACTAATGCAGCCAATTTCATGAGGAAAGAAAGCAAATGCCTTACCATGACGTCTAAGCATCTCTCTAAAACATTCTTTTTCCACTGGAAGCAAGAAATCATCATTTCCAATCTTCAATTCTGCAAGAGTTTCAGCTGTAAATTTATGTCCAATATTTGCAGAATCTCTCAACATAGGCTGCTTCATAGCTTTTTCTATCTGCTCATCACTATCAGGAGGAAGCGGCCCTGCAATCGGCTTAACCTTCTTATCAACTGTTTTATACTTCGTGTCAACCTTGGCATCAGTCAGGCACTCTTTTCTTTGCTGCAATTTCTGCAAATTTTCAGCAACTCTCAACTCTGTTGGCTGAAAGATTTCAACCCTTTGCTCTATGGACTGCATGGGTGCAGCCTGAAACTCTGTATCCTGAAATTTTTCAGCATTAAACTCTGTTGGCTGAATGGATTCAGCCCTCGACTCTATGGACTGCATGGGTGCAGCCTCATACTCCATATGCTGAATTTTTCCAGCATTTAACTCTACTGGCTGAAAGGTTTCAGCCCTCTTCAACTCTGTAAGCTGATCAAAATCAGCCATAAAATCAGTTTGCTGAGTTTTCTCAGCCTCTAACTCTGTTTTCAGCACATAAAATCAGAAATTTCTTGAAACATATCCAAGGTTTGCACGGGTATGATCTTTGAACCCTTACATACATCAGTTTTCAGCATTGTTCCTATCTCAAACAATGTATCTGCATAAGACATCCCTTCATATAGTCCATCTACATGCTCTTCTGCTTGCAAAATACCTGCAATCTTCAACTCTTTCTCCTTACGACCAATGTACTGCCTGGCAGCTCTAGGCAAATCTGAAATTCTCTGATAACTCACTGAACTATCTGAAGAAAAACCATCAAAATTAGTGGAGAAAGACTGGCTGCCAGGACCTGATTGAGCTGGAGAAAGACTGGCTACCAGGACCTGATTAGTGGAGAAAGACTGGCTGCCAGGACCTGCCTCTTCTTTTCATCTGCTTGTCTCCCATAGGTTGTTCAAGACCTGATTGAGCTGGAGAACTTGTCATAGGTGGAGCTGTAACAGGTGGTGAAACAAAGTCACCCCCTCTAGTCTTTTTGGAGGTGCTGAGACCCTCCTCATCTCTTCTTCTCTTTTCCTCAACCATGGCATCTAAACCCTGTGTTTTCACCATATAAGCAAAAATAGAATACCTGTCAACAGGAGAATCCCATCCCGTTTCTCCTTGGATGCTGGAGCCCACACAAGTCATAGTAGATGCCTAAACTTTCCCTCTTCTCGCTATCTCCAAGGCAGAGGACCATAAAGCAGAGTCTCCATCTGATTTCTGCTCAAGCTGGACTCCATAAGCTGAAGCATCTCCTCTAACACTCACATAAGCTGATCGCGTAGCCATATCATCAACGAGCTTCTTCATGCCTCCCTTACCAAAGTTCGTGTCAAGAGGAGCACCAGTCTCTGTCAGCCATATCTTCCCATCTTGTCCCCAGAACACTACATTCTTCTTACGCGCTTCCTGAAAAGCATCACAATCTCTGCAGTGTTGGTGCTCTGTACTATCGCACCAAATACATCGTCTCCCTTTTCTTTGACCAGCTGGAAAAGCAGTCGCTGGAGCAGGTGTTACAGCAGGTACTGACATAAGTTGCTCTTTTAACTTTCCAACTTCAGCTTTGACTGTTTCAATCATCAAATCTGCCAAGCCTTTAATAACATCATCTACAGATAAGGGCACTGGAGCAGCAGGAACTAGTGGATTTACAACAGGAGGAGTAGGCTTAGGCATAGAACTTGCAGCAGGGGTAGAAGAAGAGGTCTCCAAGGATTTTTCAAAAACAGATCCTATATTACAATGCAATCGTACTCTCCTACGCTGCTTCTTAACAAGAGCATTCACAGCATCAATGACATGTCTCCACTCAGTCTTTAAACCTGAATCTGTAGCTTGATCTTCCAAAAGATCATCACTTTTCCTGTAAATCAGCATCAGCGGCTTGTAAAATAATTCCACCTTTTGCATCTCCAAAGCTTGCTGTTCAGTTCCATCCAACTGATCATAGCGGCTCTCAAATTCTCGCAGAAGGGCGGTAACTGAAAGTCCCTTATTAGGCATAGAAACCCATGCTAAGAAATTCCTGCGGTTCATAAGACCTATATCCTCTAGGAAATATTCATCTTTTAACGCCTTCTTAAACTCTGCCCAACTAGCATATGTTTCTTGAATTTCTGAAATTTGGACTTCAAGAGCGCGTACCACGATCCGCAAGAAGTAGCGGCTCCAAACATCTTGAGAAACCCCAAAAAACTTCATCTTTTCTTCATATAAATGCAGGTAAGTTGACACTTGTTGGCCATTGAACTGCTTCATCTCCTGTTGGACAGTTTTCAAGGCATCCATGGCATCACTATCACGTTTCGCGTGAGCTTGCTGCTGCATATAGGTTGTAAATGACTGAAACAGGTTCTTCATGACATTGTCATCTGTCATCTCTTCTTGCAAGTCTCCCATCTTGCAGAAAATTGACGCAACACTTTCACGTCGGGTTCACCAGAAATGTCATAGAGTTTATGCAAGAGCTGCAGAACACAGGGTTCAAGAAATAGCAAGGAAAGAGACTAACAAGAAGAACTCAAATTTTTGATGCCAAAGTACTCTATATTGTTTGTCAAGAAAATTACATGAGGTCCAAGTTCAGAAAAATCTGAAGTATCTCATAAACTGTTTTGCATTCAGGTGTATGATGACAGTTGTGCCTTTGGCACTTAGGCTTGAAGAAACTTGAAGAGTTCTGCTGGAATTAGTTTTGCTGGGGTAACCTCTTGAGGGGTAAGTCTTTTTCTCCCAAAGTGTAACATTATCTTCAAACCTGAACGTGTGATTTACTATGAAAAACATATTCATGTACAAGGCCTTGTCTTTAGTGGTTTGTTATCAACTATGTAAGTCCAAAGCGTTCTATAAAGATTTATTCGTGCCCTTTCAGCTTACGGATGCTACAGTTACATTGAACAAAATAATGGGCATTATCTAATAATCCAATCAAGTGTGTCCCTTACTGCACTGACAATGAGAGAACCAGCTGTTGTATAACACATCTGATTTCTGATGCTCCCAGAGTTTTCTATCATATACGAAAAACCACTAATATATGGGATCTCAAAGCAGTGCATCCCCGTTCTTAAACAGGTACCAGGAGGTTGGAAGAACCAATCAAGGGCCCTCAGCTGATCAGTACTATCTCAAAAATGATTAGATCTTATCAACAGTACCTCAAGAAGACTCCAGCTTCTCAGAATTTCCTGGTACAAAAACTTTCTACTCTTTGTAGATAGTAATAGGACTGTTCACTCCTCGCTTCTGAGGGGAAGAGATGAGTGGCTCAAATTGTGAACTTGCCCATTAAGGCTGCTAGCCCCATAGTTTTGAGACTGTGTTTCATCTGCACTCAGTGCTGGGGGATCTGCAGGTGAACAAATGGAAGCATCCTTACTCTGCAACTGGTTATAAGCTCTGTAAACTGTATCCGAAATTTCTTTGCCAATTCCATCTTTCGAGAGTATCAGCTCCCATGCAGCTTTCCAGACCTTGAAGGTTTGTTTCCTCCCAGGAAAACTGTAACAACAGCAGAGTAAACCTGTCCATGCTACCCAAGTCTTACCGACATTGTTGATAATTATACCATTAGCACGCCTCTACCACACGTATTGCTTTAACTAAAAGTCACAATTCTTGGAGCTAAGATGCACATCGACGGCGAACATTAGCTGGATGTCGGATTCTTTCTAAGAGAGCACCATGGGCAGCAGTCGTGGCAGCATCGTAAAGTCGTGGCAGCATCTTACGATCAAATTCAGTTTGTCAAATAGATGTTCTGCGCTCCAGCTCCTTTGCAGATAGAACGTCCATAGAGGAAAAATAGAAGCATGGCTCCCTTAAGCACCCAAATAGAGCCAATGTTCCCAATGCAGCAGATTTCCCATCGCCAATTGCCCAAAAAAATATCAGTTTTCTTCACCAGATAAAGAGCAGGATCTACAATTATAGGCTTAGCTCTTTGAAATTCCTTCCAGCCAATGTCACTAGTGTGCTCAATGAATTTCAGATCCCTAGGGTATACGACAAAGCATGAAGTAAATCTCGAAACAGTTTGAATGCGTGAGGTACAGGACGCCGCTGAGTTTCCCCCCAAAAACAGTTCAGTCCGAATTAGTCTCCCCTTCTCCTCTTTTAGCTAAGCGAAAAAAAAACTCCTCTTTGACAAGAATAGCTCTGGTTTCTTTACAGCAACAGGAGATCTACGCACAAACTTTGATTTTGGCCTTGAGGACTGACTTAGGGTATCTTTGTAGTCATCAATTGCCCCATTAACAGACAGCTTTGTGATGGGTGATTTGCACGCAAACTTCGACTTCGGCCTTAAGGACTAGGTGGCAAAATGCTCTCTCGGTGCTTCACTAGTGCTGTCAATAGCCCCTTTGAAGGATTCCTTTACTCGCTTAAGGAGCTTTTGAGAGACTTCCTTCAACTCTATTTCATGGGAACTATTGAACTTAGTTGATCGGCTTCCACAAAGCTTCCTTTGATTCCACAATTCCCTGCACCTTTCTTAGAGATCATCATTGAAATTATCAGCTTGATAATGTCCTTTGGCATCAATTTTTCATATTTTTCTAACACACACACATCATGCATACAAACAGAAACACACACACACACTAGCGGAATATGTACATTGGATGCGGGTACTGAAAGGACGGATTATCGTAATGCATCAATCACACACAATGAATCACACGCGGAAAAATAACACAAATGCACAACAAAAAAAATGGAGGTGTTTACGGCTCGGATGCGCAGCAGCACGACATCGCAGCCTCTTACAAAGGGGTGGAGGTCTCTACTAAGAAGTGGGAATTCTCGAGGGGATGTAGTCCAAAGGCATAGTCCAAAGGCGACTACATGTTTTATAAGCTGTCGTATCTAGATTTTATATGTAACAACTAATCTAACCGTTTCAATGTACAATACAAAATATACAATGCGGCGTGGTCGCACGAGCGATATTTCTACATCGAGCGCATTGACAAAATGCGTTCCATAATGGATTGTAGTGTCATGGCAAAGTTTGAGCAAGAGAGCTAACGGCAAGCCACAGATCCAAACACCGTTATAGATGAGATAGAGTATTTTGGAAACTTACAAAGTGTTATCTCAATGGATTACCATAGCTTCTCCATGATCATATTTGATGTGTAGTGGTTCAAAGTGGTACCGGAAGGAGCCAGGGCAACTGTTCAACAAGGTCCATTTGGATTTTTCCAAATAGATTCCGAAAAAAGATGGATGGATCTGCGCAACATGTTTGTCTTGCCGACCCATTGTGAACAAGTGCATGAACTATTTTTTTAAATTTTATTACTATACAAATATGTCACAAATGTTAAATCTCTCTTGTATATGATTTTGAACAAGTAATTTTCTATCCAAACCCCCGACAACCTCGATGGTGGTATGTTGTGCCTTCAGCTCCTCGAAGTGCAAGAGTGTATGATGAAAGCAATGTTCCTAGTGTAGATGAGGACAATATATAGATGGAGGGGTTGATATTGCAAGGGGTGGAGGTTGAAGATGGCTTGGAGTGTGTAGAGGAGGCAGAATCGAGTAACAATGACGGAAAGACAAGAGACCAAAAATTCTTTGAGAACGAGGTGGACTCATACTTTTGTGGTGACATGTCTATTGACCTTCCAGTGTATGTGGAGTTGTGCCATAGGAGATTGACATGAACCCTAGGCTACATCATACTTGCAACATCCGCCTACTCAAATTCGTTGATGAAAGACAAGAGACCAAAAATTCTTTGAGAACTAGGTGGACTCATACTTTTGTGGTGACATGTCTATTGACCTTCCAGTGTATATGGAGTTGTGCCATAGGAGATTGACATGAACCCTAGGCTACATCATACTTGCAACATCCGCCTACTCAAATTCGTTGATGAATTGCTTATAAGGGTACTCTAGAATATGCTTTTTAAGTAACATCTTTTTAGGAATTGAAGTCAAGACCTTCTGGTTACTATCACAATAAGTTTTTGAAATTTGTCCATGTGAGAAAAGGGACTCTTTTCCTTTGTTTTTCCCTATAGTGTTCAATATGTGAGCTTCTACAAGGAAGGGACCACATACCTAGCTAGGTATGGCTAAGCATAAGGAGTTGTTGGCTCGAGCCCCTACCCCTAGTCACACCTAGCTAGGTATGCAATCATTCTCTCATAAAATTTCCTGATATTGTCGTAATTTACAATGTGGAACTTATAGTGGAAATTCATCTTAAAACTTGTGTATTTGTTCAACCTTCCAACAAAGCTTCTCTCTCTCTCTCTCTCTCTCTCTCTCTCTCTCTCTCTCTCTCTCTCTCTCTCTCTCTCTCTCTCTCTCTCTCTCTCTCTCTCTCTCTCTCTCTCTCTCTCTCTCTCTCTCTCTCTCTCTCTCTCTCTCTCTCTCTCTCATGGTAGCATTGTACAAACCTACAATGGTGGACATAGCAATGGTGCCATCAGGCATGCCCAGAGCTTCTTGAGGGGTGGACACCTATATCTTGATATCTTGAGGATTGGCCTCTAATACTAGCACCATTACCCTCTTCAACATCACCATCATCATCATCATCATCGCCATCATGATCCTCATCCTCATCATGGCTTGATGGTCCCTTCTAATTGGTCATCATCTTTTTCACAACTCGTCCTAATACTTATTGATTCGGTGATGTATGTATGTATGTATGTATGTATGTATGTATGTATGTATGTATGTATGTATGTATGTATGTATGTATGTATGTATGTATGTATGTATGTATGTATGTATGTATGTATGTATGTATGTATGTATGTATGTATGTATGTATGTATGTATGTATGTATGTATGTATGTATGTATGTATGTATGTATGTGCATATGCATACACATATACATATATATGCATACACATATATACATACACACATACATCAATGTGTATGTATTAACAAGCCTTATATAACATTTCCTTGTCCCACATGTACTCACTCTAGACAATCCAAGGACATTCGACTTCCTTATGCAAAATCCACCTCGTGATCATCCATCCCATGATGAAGACATAGTTGCTGGCAATGCAATCACTTAGTTCAATGTGAATACCTTTTGTCTTTCATGTTTGATGCTTGTCCTTACTATATTCTTTGGAAGTTCCAATGAAAGTAGACGGTCCACCAATGAAAAGCTTGTCTTGATTTCTTAACAAAACCTTATTAAGTTCCTTTTAGGCTTTGTTCACAATTGAGAAAAGTGCTTCATCCTTTATGATCCTCTTCTTTGGCCTATTATTAACCAATGATAATCATCTTCAACTTCAAAGAACCTAAAGAACTCAATCTAAGCAACCTTGTTGTAATTACATCATATCCATTGTGACATCATAAACTTCTAAGGTTGGAGTTGCCCCGAGCAAGACCTTGTGAAGACCCTACACAAACGAGAGATGCTAAGAAGCTAAATCTCCAATTTAGAAGAACAATTGTGAAAGGCAAAGCAAAAAAAAAAGGACATATTGATGCATGTGTAGTAAAGCTTTAGTGGTCATGTAAGCATCAAAACAACATGTGTAGATATGTCAAGAAAGGCATTTTTTATCGATTACATCTTGGTCTTAGTACTTGATTTTGAAGAAACCAGCAACTATATTGGTTTGTAAAGTTAGTTATATTTGTTGGACAAACAATCATGTGATGATTTCCAATCAACAATCTTTCTTTCTCTAGTCTATATTACACATTTTGTGATAGAATACTATCAAAAAAGAAGCATTCATCATAATCCACTTCCATCTCACAAGAGTGAGTTCATAGTACTTCACTAGATTTGTCCATTAGTATAAACTCTTGAAGCCTTTATATTAAGATAAGTACATATACTAAAGCCTTTGTATCAAGATTAAGTACATATACTCTATGCACAATGATTAATTGAGAGTGTAATCTTGAAAGAGAATTGTTGCAAGCCTCATCCACCATGCACATTGTATAGCACTCACATAATCCCATTCACTATACATATTACATATATTGCTACCACACATTCTGGATGATCTAACACTAGGCACTTGACATAGGTGACAACACAAATGCAATCTTTTTAGTGTTAGTATACACATTAGAAATACAATTGGATATTCCAACCTTGCCACCTATTTTCACAAATGATTGTGTAGTGAAAAAACATGAAATAACCAATCAACAACTATACAAATAAAGGTATAAAACTATCAATGCATTCCTCTCTTCCCCTTGATTTTCACTCAAATACACACAAACATAAACGCTATGCATGCACACACACACACACACACACACACTCTCTCTCTCTCTCTCTCTCTCTCTCTCTCTCTCTCTCTCTCTCTCTCTCTCTCTCTCTCTCTCTCTCTCTCTCTCTCTCTGAAGATGGCACATTATTATACATAGTTCTTGAGCATATCAGAGCATGGATTCATAGAGATTCCGAGATATATGCAGATCTATATGCCACATCGATTGAGAGTTCTTATTGGACAGCTCAGGGTATCATCACATCAGCTTATGATTGAGAGTGGCAGAGCCAGTGGCATCCCACGGGAGGAGAGGATATGCCCCCTTTGCAAATCAGATGTGGAGAGTGAGGAGCATTTTGTTCTCAGATGCCTGGCATACTCAGAGTTGAGATCTAGATACACATTGAGCAGCTCACTTCAGGGATGTATGACTGATATGGATCAGAGATCATTTGGCCGTTTTCTGGGAGAGGCATGGCACATCAAAGAGCAGAGCACACAATGGTCCCAGTCAGAGAGGGGCTCACCCAGACGACTATTACACAGTTCTTTCATACAGACAGAGTGAGAGCTACTGTACCAGCCTCCAGCCAGACCTCCGGGCTCACACTACAGCAGGCTGAGGACCAGCGTACCCGACGCCGCATGAGGATCCGTGGGTTTCGGACCCCACAGCCACACCGACAGAAGATCCGGAGGATTCTTGATCTACATCGACAGCAGACTGAGATCCGATGACACTCAACACATTGGATCTCAGATCTCCAGTTTGCTCTTTCTCCACCGTCGATGTACCACATCCTGCATCCAGGAGGGATCACCTGCTATTAGCGACTTTGACGAGCGACTGCTACTACATCCCAAGATAGTATATCTCCCTGCATCTGTTACATATACACATCGCACCACTTTATCACAGTCGACAGTTGTTCCCCTATCACAACTGACATTTGTTCCCCCTTTGTAGCCATTATCTGGAGTACCAGAGCTACATACACACACACATACACGACACTTATCACACTCACAGCACCGTATTTTCAGTTTCCAATTTTTAGCTTTTCATTCAGCACTTTTATTTTGGATAGCTGGACCTCATCAGTTGTATCACAGTTTGTCTCATAGGCCAGTTTTGGTCTTTAGAAGACGTTAATATAACTTTCTTTCTTTCTTTCTTTCTCTCTCTCTCTCTCTCTCAACAATGATGTGCGCACGCACGCACACACAAAATTGATCAAAATAGGTGAGTGCAATTAGAGTAGAGAGAAATGAAGATGGATTATGGGTTGATTATTTTGCAATGTATCTTGATTTTCAGATGTTATTAATTTATTTTTATATTTATATGCACAACTATAGCTCATTAGAGTAAGCTAAATGTATAACACACATCACGAAGTGGCATTACTTACCAGTGATTCAAAAATTAAGGATTCATCCACCAATCTTCACCACGGGAAGCTATATGGTACAAATTACACTTTATGGAACTTTAAAATTACAACCATATTCTATTATTATGAGCTTTTCAAGATAGTACTCGTGACCCAAAACCACAACCCACCCCCTAATCCATCGAATTTGAATGTAACAATGCCTCCAAGTGCTACAAGCACTTCTAACTATGTTTTGACCTTGATCTAGCATATAACGAAGGCAACAACAAAGGCTTGGAACATAGTAAAGAGTCAATACGAAAGGCAAAACCAAACAAGGATCAAAACTTGGAGAATTAGCTAGTAGTGGAGAAGATTATTAAAGGAGAGGCAATTAAAGCATTTATCACTTGCATTGAAGAATCTATGTGACTAGATGGTGCTTTTGGTTTGAACAACCTAGTCCCTTTTGTAATCCACAAATGTCACACGTTTCATACACCTCTAGTAGCAAACTGTGACTTGGTGGACATGAACATGTGCAAGATAGCAATCAACAATGAGGGGAGTAGCATGATATTACGCATGTGTACTACAACTAGCTATCAAAGTCAAAATAGCAAGACAAGAAAATGAAGAATTATATTCATAGTATCTCCCTTAAGGAACATTCATAGCACAAGTACTTATCGAATTCACTATGCATAGCATTGGTAAACCCTACATTTGTAATAGACCTAGATTGCAATTAATACATAAAAGGAGCAAATCATTTGGGTAGTCATTGAACAAGATTATCCAAAGGAGCTAATATGCAAAAATGGTCATTGAGGGCACCTCCATGAGCCAGATTTTGGTTTGCACTAGTGCAAACTAGAATTTGAATCATGGGAGTGCTCCTTCTTGGTCATGATTACACATGAATCCCAAATAATCTTCAAATTCTCCATAGTTATCATGACTAATAACTCTTTAAATCATCCATAGTAGTCATGGTTGCATGCAAATCCTAGGGGATCCACCTTATAGAACATGTAAGATACAACAATGTCATGTCACTAACGTGGATACACTGTAAAAATACATGGAGTACATCATCATTCGGCTTTCTTATGAGTCTAGAGAGTCAATGTCAACTTAGTCATTAGTGCTAGTATCCATAGTATGGTTAGTTTCAAAATACGAGATATTTGGACAAGTTTAGCCTACTTTTGATATTTTGGATATTATTTCTTGTAAATACCCCAAAAAGGTATAGAAAACTTCTAGAATAGGGTGACATGCAAAAAGCAAGTAGCTTTTTAAACTAGTTTTGGAGATTTCAAGAAAAAAGAGGGCTTCTGAAATCACACGATGCACGATCCACTCTAAATTGGCAAGAAGAAGGAGTGATCTAGAAGAATTTTGAGCAAGTGTCTTGAGGTTTTACCCCCCTTTTGGAGCCAACAGAACCATCAAATTTGCGGTCTAGCAGCAGAGAAGAAGCTAGTGTTTGATACATGTTTTTGGTCTACAAGGGAGCTCTAAGAGTTTTAATGCTTGGAAATTGCTTCTGAGTAGTGCCAGATAAAGAATTTGTTTATCTTCTCAGGTTCTATCAATACATAGTGCTTTGTCTTTATCTTATGTACCTCTTTTTTATTCTTTTTCTTCTCTATCTCCTATTCTCTACTTCCTTCTTTTTTTGATCCCGATGGATAGGACCTTTCAACTAAAACCCCTCTGACAACATTTCAAAAGAAAGGGTATTATATTTAGTGAAGCTTAGAGGACTATATTTACAAAAGATGAATTACAATTTGAAAATTTTCCATAAGCTTAGTAAAGTAAAAGGGGTCATTTTAAGGTCTTATAGCATGTAAAGAAAGGGTCTTCCTTAAGATCCTTTGAACACATGTTATATAGATTATTTCTTATAGGTGGACTCCCTGAGATGCAAATGCTCTAATAACTCTTCATTTCTCCATTGTTAAAATGTAAAAATGATCATGGAGGGGCACCTCCACGAGCCAATTTTTGGTCTATGTAGAATTTGGCTTGTGGACGTGTCCCTCTATAACCATGCTTGCCTTCTTGGAGGAAGATGAAAGCAATGGCAATAAACGCTAAGCCTTAGATGAAGACAAAAATGATGATGATAAACATGAAGGTAAGGTTCGAATGAAGACAATACCCTCTAAGATTACGTGGAACCATGGTCGTGGAGGTGCCTCTTCTTGACCATAGTTGCCTCGATGGATTAGAGATGATGACAATAACAAGGATGAATAAGTGAAGATGAATACAAAGACGAAGCTAAAGAAAACTTAGGCAATTTGACAAACAATGGTTTTGATCCTACATACCATGTTTTGGAACAATAATTATTCAATTTGGTAAAGAAGTATATGCAATATGGAATATATATATATATATATATAGAGAGAGAGAGAGAGAGCATGTGTGTGTGTGTGTGTAAAGAGAGAGAAGAAAGAAATAAAGTAATAAAGATGGGCCCAAGAGAATATACTTACATGATGAGGATGTATAGATAGAGGTTGGTCTTATTATTGATGGCTCATTTACAACTCCATTTCTTCCCATGTTTGTATTTCTAACATGAGAATTTCTCCATTACTATCACACATTGTGACCCCATGCAATTTGCCAATATCAATACCTTCTTCCCCATGCCCCTCTCTCTTTGGATGAGCATTTGGTTGCATTACTCCAACCACCATTCTTGTTTCTCCTCATTCGCACTTGCAACTAAAGCTTCTATACTAAGTGGCCATTTCTTATATTCATCCTATTGTATTGCTACTACCTTCTACTATTTACTATACACTATTCTCATTATTTCCTCACATTTAGACAATGTTTGCCGCTCTACACCCATTTGTGGATGGAGAGAAGTGAGAGAAATAAGTGCCTTCATGGTGGGGAGGAAATCTTATTCTCACAAGATCATTCTTTCAAGCCTTCTACCACCAACAAGTAGGTTGACCAACCTCAATGCTATATTTGATGGAGGTTTGCAGTCTAGCTTAACAAGGGAGTGGGATATCGATGGAAATGAAAGTTACATACTCGACTCCTCTCTTTCTATTGAATCTAAGGTTATATATAAGGCACTAACTTCCATAGGTAGCAGGTCTAGTTAGGGATGGGACATTATAGACAATGCAATTGTCACTAGACACAATATCTTTGCCACAACATTTTTCGGTGCCAACTCATCAAGTGTGGGTGATCAGAGGAGGAAGGTTGTGTCGCAGTGAGTGATATCGATATGATACTTGAGAGCAAGATCCATACTATTTTCAAAGCAAAGATGTAAGCAATGAATGAGTGGATCATAGTGACAAAGAATCTTAGAATGTATGATAGAAACTAAATATTTGATCTACCACCCACATATGAAAAGATATCAAGAATGGATGTCATGGAGCAAAAGTATGAGATCACCTTTGGACTAAACCTGTAACTTCTAACATGTCAATTCCTTGCATTGTGCATGTTAGTTACTATATAAGTACCCTATGAAAAATTTTAGAACATATGGTAGTGGTGAGTTCAACTCGAAGGAGTTTGAATACTTTTGCAAGAACAAAGGGACTAAGTAGTGTCAATTGATGATGCATCATACATCTCAACAAAATGGCATTCTTAAACACCAAAGTTGTCTACAAAGAAGAAAGAAGGGACAAATTGTATGAGCTAAGTGCTCTTCCAACAACCATTGGTATGGGCACAAGTAAACTCTCACATGAAAGATTTAGTCACATTGGTTTTGTAGTGTTAAAGGAGATGTATAAGCAAGGTATGGGTGCTCACCTACCTGCAGTAATTAAAATTAAGGAACCATATGAAGCTTGTACAATGGGCAAGCAAGAAATGTATTTCCATAAGAAAGCAAGAATAGAGCGAAGTCTCCTCTAGAGTTGGTGCATGAGACTTGTGTAGTAAAATACCTACACAAGCCTTGGTGGGATATTCTTATTTTATATTGATCCTCAATGACTACAATAGGAAGATGTGGGTGTAATTTCTTTGTGATAAGGCTCAACCTTTTGGTAAATTTAAAGAATAGATAAAACTTTTTGAGAATGAAATATGGTAAAGTGTGAAGAAGTTTAGAACATATAGCAATGGTGAGATTATGAGAGAAGTAAAGGAGCTGGAAGACTTAGAAGAAGCACTCTCCGATCCAATATGGAGAGTAGCTATACAAGCTAAGTATGACATCATAATGAAAAATGATAATTGGGACCTAGTGGATCGGCTAGAAAAGAGGAAGATTATTGGCACCAAGTGGGTCTAAAAGGTAAAATACAAGGCTGATGAGCTTAGAAAAGTACAAAGCTAGATTAGTTGCACCAAGTGGGTCTAAAAGGTAAAATACAAGGCTGATGAGCTTAGAAAAGTACAAAGCTAGATTAGCTGCACAGGGATTTTCACAAGTTGAACGATTTGATTTTCAAGAATCATTCATTCCAACTACTAAAATGGCCACTATTTACACAATACTTGTAGTGGCCACTCATAAGAAGTGGCGAGTTTACCAAATGGATGTTAAATCAATGTTCTTGAATGGTGATCTTAAGGACGAGGTGTACATGGCTCAACCACCAAGGTCTTAGGTCCCCCATTTTGAGAACAAAGTTTGTAAGCTAAAGAAGGCATTGTATGGGCTCAAACCAAGCCCCTAGAGCATGGTGTCAATGGATAGATAAATTATTTTAAGGCTCAAATTTCAAAGGATGTGCCTCATATGTTAACTTGTATGTTTACAGGGATGGTGAAAAGTCTGTACTGATTGTCCTTTATGTGGACAACCTTATTATTATAGTTGACTATGATTTATGATCCATCAAACTCAATAGGCTTTAAGCTCTGAGTTGAAATGATGGATGTGGGCTTGTTTGAAAAAGGGATTTATACTTAGTAACACGAGACGTAGCACATCCAAATGGAATAACATGGATCTTCAAACTTAGAACTAGGAGGACGAGCATCATAAGAGGCAGAGTTTGATGATTTTGATTCATTAAGGTTGTGTATTTCTAATTCTAATATTATTGACATCTAATAATATCTATATAGGATTTTTTGGGTAGACTTTCAACTAAGTGAGAGACAATTTATAATTGTCAACATAATAGGTCAGATACATGGGCATATCTCTTTAGATAGGAAATAATTAGTGAACAACAATATCATCGTATCACAAGAACATCAATACGACATGATGTATTTATAGTTTGTCATTTAATATGTTAAGCATAGTTGTCTTTTTCTCCACATGTGATGACATATAACATGTGTCGTATGGTAATTATAAGTACTTAATTATTATATTAGGCATTGCAATCATTTTCTTATTGTAATAGTTCTCTCTTTTATACATGCACAAGATAATCAAGAGGGAGAGGAGGAAGTAAGAACAAGTGAGTCTAATGGTTTTGATGAGGGCAGTGGAACCAATGATAGTGGATTTGCCAATGCACTAGACACATCGCATCTTAGATTGTAGTTGTTCTCCTTTGTAATGCAGAGCATGTTATGATACATCAAGTAACAAAGAAAACCATACTAAGTGGCTAGACATAAGGCAGCTTTAAGAAGGCAGTAAATGGGTTTGAAAAGAACTAAATATAGTAAGATAAAGAATGCTTTAATGTAAATCCAATTTGGTATTTAAGAGAAAATGAGAGAGAGTGCATCTAGATGAATGAGTATTAAAGTTTAAGCACTATATATTAGAGTTTCACTATTATCTTATTCACTAAGTTTCCAAATCTCTTATTATGTAGAAAAGATGGCTAGACCCAAGATAGCAATAAAGAAGCTTCCTCTCAGAGCCCTATATCAAAATTTGTCTATCAAATCTTTATGTATAATTATTTGTATAAAGATTTGGCTATCTAAATTCATGTTTAAATTAGAATGAAAACTAATATGAAATGCATTTAAATTTGTGTGTAAGTCACATGGAATTTTCAAATCAAGCTCATTTTAAAGCATGTTGAACATTGCACTTGTTGTTCATAAAATACACACAAATTTAGACATTGGTACCTTGATGTGCTATAAATGCACATATAAGTTTTTTTTTAACTTCACAAAATGCATCTATGTGGCCATCTTTATGAGTCTAATCCCTTGCCTCTCACATACTCTTCAACCCTTAAGAGTCCTCTAGGCTTTGATACCATTAAAAATTTGCATGATACAACAAACTAAAATTGAGAAAGGAATAAAGAGTACAAAATAACTTAGAAAATAATAGAGATTTGTTTAATTCTGAATAAACTAATACAAAGATGGCTTTGTCCACCCATGCACTTCCATTGTGAACTTTGGATGGAAATCTAGAAAAATTCTAGGTGAAGAGTTTAAGTCTAACTAGAAAAACTCTTATTAGCCAAAAGATAGATGACCATGGTTCTAAGGTGATGTATTTTTTATAGTCTGTAAAGGTGGTTAAGTCGATCTAATCGACATATCTTAACCTTCCCTATTTCTCCACGAATATTTCTTTTACTATCGGGTTGGGGGTGCAGTCCTTGAACCTACACCAAGTTAGGGTCCCCTAATAACTCCATTCCCCGCAATTGGATGCCATGAGTTGCTATTAGCTTAATTATTCTATCTTATCCAAAAGCTTTTGCCATGCAACCACATAAATCTCATCTAACATACAAGTTAGGACTCAATATTTAGACTCACACACAACTTCTTCTCATAATGGGGGCCTTACAACTTTGAGCACCGTGGATCATTACCGACACCTCACAAGGGTAGAGCATTGAGCATTTCTAACATTGTAGTATGTGCATGCATCTATAGAGTTAGATGGTGGCCTAGATGAAGCCCTGGAAAAGTCTAGGTTATTAGAAATAAATGGGATTAAAATAGAGCAGAGGTGACAAAACAATGAGGATAAGTAAAAGAATACAAAATACAAGTGAAAAAATGCAAAATGAGAAGATGGAAGGAGAAGATAGTGTGAGAAAGTTATCATTTACTAAACATTGACAATTGACATTGTGAGCTTTGAGTCATTAAATTCCACTTTCTCTACATTAGTGTTGTTAGTCATTATTCCACCACTAAAGTTGTGAAATATATTCATTCAAGAATAGCAAAAAATAAAAAGTATATGAAAATATGAAGCCAACACATCAAAAAAGAGTTTAGAGAATGAAATATTCTAAAACTAATGCAACTAGCAATGTGAAGCTCTTCTTTGATAGAACTTGAATCCAATTATTTGCAACTAATTTATTCCAATGAGCTTGAAAAGTAGGGTATTGGTCATAAGTATCGTTCATAGGGAGAAGAGAGCCAAACGATATCACAGAAATATTATGAATAATCGGTCTTCTACTTAAAGCATCGGCAACAACATTCTCTTTTTCGGGTTGATATTGTATGAGTGGATGAAAACTTTGAATAAAAGCAGCCCATTTAATGTGTCGGTCAGATATTTGTGGTTGACTAAGGAGATGTTTAATGCTTTATTGGTCAGTTTTGATCATGAATTCAGATCCCATTAAATAGTGTTTCCATTGATGTAAAGCTTGTACTACAGCTAGCAAATCCTTATCATAGGTAGAATACTTAAATTCGGAAGGTATGAGTTTGCAGCTAGAGTAGGCTATGGGATGAGAATCTTGCATAAGGACTGCTCCTATTCCAGATCCACTAGCATCAGTGACTACTAGGAAAAATGGTCTATTGAAGTCAGGTAATTGCAATACAGGAGCATGAGTTAAAGCATGTTTCAATAAATCAAAGGACTTTTGTTGATTGTCGGACCAATGATACACAATGCTTTTCTTTAATAATCAAAGAGTCAATATTCCTAGCATGGATGATAGAACTTAGAAAGTATTTTGACAATATGTGGACTCGTACTAAAGTGTCTTAATCGCATGTCACACATTGGCATTTGACATAAGATGGCTACGAGTGCAAGTGATTTTGATCCCATGTTTGTACCATTCTCCTAGGATGGGACTTTGTAAATTCATTTTCTACTTCAATTCCTCAACTTTAAACTCATCTTTAACCTTGGTCAAAGTCGTGCGATAGAAAATGACTACAATCTTCTTTGTTAGGGTCTTCAAAAATTCATCCTAGGTCAGTATGCTTTTTAGGAACATATGTTCATTGTCCTACCATGTGATGTTCCAATGTGACATGCCCTTGATCACATTATTGTTAGCAATATCCATATTGATCATTTCATATGTTCTTGCTAGAGTTCTAAGAGCTGTGCCCAAGTTTGGTGAAGCACTATGTCAACATAAGCTCTATTCCCTCTGCAAGTTCTTTTTCCATTCTACATATGGATCATTGGGTGTGACTAGGTTTAATACCAGCTAGTGATGATGTTGTTGATGGGATAGATGCAAATGTTCTTGAGAGTGGCTTGGATTTGATGGTGGCTCTTGTCCTTTTCCTCCAAATAGTTATTTAGATTTTGATTCACCTTTGACACTTTCTTCTCCTTTGACTATGGTATGAATTGGGTAGAACAATTTGTAGGCTATGGATCCACGATGTTTTGCATAATACTACTACCCTTGGATGTAGATGTCTAATTATCTTTTGGTGGTGTAGCATGAGCATAAATCAAGGGTTTTGCTACTACTATGGATTTGGGGTTGTGGGTTTTGAAGCATGATTGGGTCAATCCTGCAGTTTAGGTTATATGCCTTAAAAGCAAAAAGTGAGGTTGTTGCTTCTTGAGATGCATGATTGTAAATTTCTTTTATTTATCTATTGTTGTAGGTTTTATCAGCATGGCCTTTTGAGGGGCCCCAAGGGGTTTTAGAATTGTGGTCTTTGCCATTGGATTATTTGGTTGTTCCTTGCATTTGCACTTCACATGATATTTGAATGGGTTGTCCCAAGAGGACCTCTTTTCCTACATTGTCTTTATTCAAAAGAACATAGAAGAATAAAGAAATGCTTTAGCTTCCATTGACATCATAAGTTTACATTTCCCTAGCAAGGTGTAGGAGTGCCATTATAAGTGGTTGAGTTTTGTTTCGTTGGCCACTAGTTCTACTTGGTTAACTTTGTCCCAAAATTAACACGTTGAAGGCAAAACCTTCATCAATGAGAGAGTCACCACTAAGCTCTCTTTTTGCACTCAATCTAAATCAAAGGTATTCAAGTGGAATTCCTAGTTCATCTTTGGAGTTAATATTGGTGATTGTACTGACCCTAACATGGAAGTTTAAATCTATAGCTTGGGGCTTGTGACATGGGACTTTGATGAGTTTGTTGATTAAATACCAAGTTTGCTCTACCATTGTGATGGCTCTAATTGGGATGCGAGGCTCATTCAAAAGGGGCTCATATTTATAATGCCCCCTAGGGGGTTAGTGCTCTTTGACTCTACTTCCATTAAAGTGTCATATGCTCTCCCCCTCCAAGGCCTCCAATTCCACAATGCCCGATCGAATGATAACACAAACATGGTAAGGTTTAGGGCCTTCGAGATTCATATTTTGCTATGGCCCTTAATGAATATAAGAGTATCGAATCACCTCTATTGAAGTTCCTTTGTTTCATGTGTTTATCAAACTAGGCCTTTAGTATGGCCTTCTCTACAATCAAGGCATGTCTAGCCAAGACACATGTCTCTATCAAGCATTCTAGTTTTGTAACATGATTGAATTGGTGCCTTTTCACCACTCTTGCACCACTATTCATAGACTGGGAATGAGAAATTCTACTACCATGATGGCATTCATGCCATATGTGAGTCTGAATGGAGTTTAGCATGTGGCTATCTTATAAGTTAGTTTATAAGACCACCAGCTTATTATCCCAATTTGTCCTAAAGATAGAGATGTTTTAGTGAGGATTTTTATCATTATTTGTTTATTGACTCCTCTTGGCCATTCCCTTGAGGATAATATGGAATGTTTATCAGTATTTGTTCTATTCATTGAGTTGTTATGAGAATGACTAGGAATGTGGGAAGCGAGTGCTCAATGACTTGATTAACAAAATGCATTTCTTGGTTGCTCACTATTTTGATGGGGCAGCCAAATCTCAAGATGGCTTGCTTCCATAAGAACTTGGATGTGTTCCTAGAATTGTTATTGCCGGTGGCTCTAACCTCCACCCATTTTTTTCTTGTAATCTACAACAACAATGATGTATCATGCATGTGAGTATTGAGTAGTAGGGCTAATGGGTCCCATGAAATCTACACCACATTTTTTGAAGGATTGGTGGGTGATCACTAGAGCAAGCTCCATATATTCCTTTCAGATTAGCAATGTGGTGTGTTAGCACTCATCATAATGTTTTACAAATTGCACTATTTCCTTGAAGAGGGTAGACCATCATAACTATGATTGAAGTACTTTTTGGGGTTGTGGTGGTGGAATCAAATTAATCGCATAATATCCCTTTGTGTGCTTCTTGGAATACATCCTCCATTTTGTGCTTACACACACATCTTCTCAACCAATTGTCTTGTGATCATTTGGTAGGGTTGTGTCTTGATGAGAAGGTGGGTGAATCTTGATTACTCCAAAATTTGAGAATACACAAGTGAATAGGAGAATAAGAGAGACAAGAAAGCACAACAAAAGAATAGGCATAGTCTCCACCCATGCATAAATTATCACCTCCCACACACATGTATTTAATGATTTATATGTATTTTCTTTTGTGCTTAAAAATCATGAAAAACATTCTTAAACCATTTTCTTTTGTCTAATAATGATAAGACTTGTCTAATTATTTCTAAGATCTAAATTTATTTCTAACCTTATGAAATTTATTGTCTTACCCTAGTTCCATAATATAAAGCCTATTTAATTATTTCTAAATCCTAAACTTATTTCTAACCCTATAAAAATAATTATATTTTCTTAATTCCATAGTATAAAGGTTACAAAAATAAGAAATAACATTGTGCATAAGCATATAAATAAATCCATGCACTAATGATTGGTGCTACACAAATAGACATAAAATAATTCACTATTATAAAATGAATAGAAAATAATAACAAATATCCATAAAATCAATTAAAAATCTTATCTTTATATAAATTAAATATTATAACATTGAGTGGGGCTTAAAAAGAAATTGTTCTTAGTTGATTAAACAAATAGCATGGGTAGCTAGTCACATGTTGGTGCTACCTCATGTAGCTAATCTACACTTAATCAACAAGCAAAAACCAAAGGGCAATATGTGTTGCCTCATGCAACAAATTTGCACATCCGTTATGAAGATAAGGGACCATGTATTTTTTGAACATCGTCTTATGCTACAAATCTATGCCCAACCATTAGGATGCTTCAACAGAATGAATTTTATAATTAACCAAATACCTATGGTATTAGGATAATAGTCTTATCATGGTCAATGTGATAACTTTGGGTACTAAGATTTTATTATCATCCCCAAGCAATGAAGGATCATCTACAACTCCATTTATAGGTGTTGTTTCCTTAAAGAGTTTCAATAAGCTAATATTGGACCAATTTATGGATTTGCTAATAAGAAGGAATACCCAATCCGAATGCATCATCATTAATCATGTGTACAAGATACAATGGTTCATGTTATCTTAGAGCTAATTTGATTTTTGGATGCCTTTCAATGGATTTTAGTTAGTGATCTCTTCTAATCCACTCATCCTAGATTCATAAGGTTTTTAAAGCTTTAATTAGTAATTCCCTTTGAATTAGCGGGGAGATAGTTTTGGCCCTTAATCGGTCTAGAATACATCTAGAATTAGTTGGGCGATAGTTTGGTAGTTAATCAACCTATAGTATGTATACTTCTAGAATTAGTTGGGAGAAAGTTTGGTCCTTAATCGGTCTAGAGTATTCATAATTCGAAGATATGATACCTCCCTTTACAGAGAATATTCTTTTGGTCTCTTGTTAGCATTGCAATATACTCCCAATGATTAGGTCAAGTAGCTTCAAGTAGTATTTTTTTAAATTTGATTTATGATATTTAGACATGGTTTTGATTTTTTTTCTAAGTGAGATAAATTACCAAATTAAACATGGATTTTTTCATAACCTATCTTTGTATCTATGATTTAGACTTTGAATGTCTACTTGCACTTTGGTCTTAATGTTTCAAGATTAACTTGTATAAATAATTTAGTGAAACTACCTTCACATGGGACTAAGGGATTCTAAGGATAAGCTTGTTATTACAATGACTATACTATCTATTTAGATGCACCAACTCTTAACTTTTAAGGTTCTAAAATATTATTTAAGTCTAATTGAAATCCTAAGGCGCTAAAAAATCCTTTAACTTTTAATTTAAATACTATGTTTGACATATAACCAACTCTCCAACTTGGACTTGTTTTTTGGAGGAGAAGGAGTTACTAGTATATCATTTATTGTTGTCTAAGTTTTGGGTGTTTTCATGCACTCTTGTAAGGCCATTGAGCTCATGGGCTTCATCAATCTAACCTCCTATTATGAGCCTATTATTTGGTTCCACTCTCAATCATGGCTATTAAATTTTTGCAACATGGTCTTAATCCCAAGGCTTATGTGTGACATGTTGGAATTTTCTTCAATAATATTTTTTTTCCTTTTACTCAAAAAACTAAGCAAGATATGTAAATGTATCGGCATTTTCATAAGAAAGCAAAAATAGTGAAAAGACTCCTCTAGATTTGGTGCATACTGACATGTAGTAAGATACCTACATAAGCCTTGGAAGATATTTTTATGTCATGTTGATCGTCAATAACTACAATAAGAAGATGTGGATATACTTTCTTCATGATAAAGCTTAAGCATGTGGTAAGTTAAAAGAATGGCTAAAACTTTTTGAAAATGAAACGTGGAAAAGTGGAAAGAAAAATATAATAGATAGTGGTGGTGAGCTCAACTCAAAGGAGTTTGAAAACTTTTGCAAGAGCAAAGGGATCAATCATTTAGCTAACAATAACTCACGAACCTCACTAGAATAGTGTTGTTGAATGTTGAAATTACACTAATGTGGAAATAGCAAGGCCCATGCTTAAGTGCAGGGGATCACCTAACTAATTTTGGGCCAAAGCTATTAATACTCTAGCTTATATTCTCGATTGAGCTACATAAAGGGGATCAAGGGAAAAACATGGAATGAGGCCTACACTAGTAAGAAAACACCTCTCTCCCATTTCAAAACTTTTGGATGTAAAATACTATGTACATGTTCTAGATGAGAAGAAAAACAAGTCAAAACAAAAAAGCACCAAATGTATCTTCTTATGTTATAGTGATAAGCAAAAAGCTTATAAATTGTATAACCAAGAGATAAACAAGATCATAGTGAGCCATGATGTGGTGTTCAAGGAGCAACCATATATGGAGGCAAAGGCAAGTTCTTCCACTTTGTTATCAAGCAAAGAACTAGTCCACTATGAGCCCAAAAGCTATCCCTATTCCCAAGGAGGAGGAAGCATCATCTTCTGATAATGAAGAGAAAGCTCACCAACTTGCCATCACACCAATGAACAAAGTTGTTGTCACAATGGGTGAAGTATCTCTATGATCAAAATAATCCTATATCTATATCTCATGAGGAAAGATAGATGGACCAAGGAGGTCTTAGAAAACAGAGGAGAAAAAAAAGGTTTTATTCATATAGTCAATATGGCCTTGATGGAACCAAGGTGGTCTCAGAGAACAGAGCAAAGAAAGGCTTCTACTCACATAGTCAATATGGTTGAGATTATGAGAGAAGTAAAGAAATAAGCAGCTTGTAAGAAGCACTTGCAGATCCATTGTGGAGATCAACTATGCAAGCTGAGTATGACAACATAATGAAGAATGACACTTGGGAGTTGGTGGATCAACCAAGGAAGATGAAAGTTATTGGCACCAAGTGGGTCTATATTGTTGCCTTTGAAAACACAATGTGAGCCACGCACGACTTGATGGAACTCTTATTTTTTCAAGACCTTTGACCAATGCAACTATGGTGATCTCTCACCTAACCATTACATACTCTTTCTTGGTGATCTAGTCCTCTATCTTTCAATACTAAAAGCACAAAAGATCAAACGATGATGAATGCAATAAACTTATCGACTCACCTTCTCATTGTACTAAAGGCTTGAAGATGCATCAATGGCTCCATGATTTGAATGTACCTCCTTAAGCATACTCTCTTTCCATTTCTCCGATTGATTTATGCGAGCTCCACATAGTGAGAGGAATGGAGAAGAAGAAGAAGAAGATTATAGAATAAGAGAAAATATTTTTCAACTGGTCTATCACTCTCTCCTTAATCTCTAATCTCTCTCTCTCTCTCTCTCTCTCTCTCTCTCTCTCTCTCTCTCTCTCTCTCTCTCTCTCTCTCTCTCTCTCTCTCTCTCTCTCTCTCTCTCTCTCTCTCTCTCCACACAAGCAAGCAAGAAGCAAGAAGTAAGTGATGAGGGTGCTCTCTCAAGTTTGCATACACTAGAATGGGCTTATCAATTTACTTTTTAATTTTTATACATAAGGTTTTCAAAACCAAGGGTTTCCTCTCAAAGTTGGATACCCCTCCTCTCTTTTGGCTCAAGTTTAAACCTTTTTACTTTTACACGTGCATCTTAGATTAGTTGGACCATCCTGACCTTCATTGAAATGAAATGTTGTACCTGCAACTTTCCAACCATCGCGGATCACCATTCTGACACAAAAATATATTTGCAAATTACATGAGAGTGATCTTGGATCTCATAGTCATATCAAAATATTTTTTCGATAAATTACAAGTACTTAAAAATTTATAGTGCAATCCAAAAATTATCATTGCACTTGTATACACTTCTACATTTTCCATATTGGGTTTTTTTAACCTTCTTTTGTCTTTTGAGATGTGTGATGCTTTGATCTTGAATGGCAGTAACATTACCCTCTCCTAGATAGCACTGTTCCAATGGCACTCTGCATCATAGTTGTTGGTAGCATTGTGCAATAAATGGTAATATTGGGGTAATTAGAGGAGTGGTAATAGAGATTGGTGTTGAGGTCTAATTTATATTTGTTGTAGCAAGAGATAAGATATATGCTTTAGTGTATAGCTTGTAGGGAGAGAGAGAGAGAGAGAGAGAGAGAGAGAGAGAGAGAGAGAGAGAGAGAGAGAGAGAGAGAGAGAGAGAGAGAGAGAGAGAGAGAGAGAGAGAGAGAGAGAGAGAGAGAGAGAGAGAGATGGGAGTGGAAGTATGTGAGGCCACTGATATCGTTGAAGGTCTTCATGGCATAAACCTACAATTACAGAAACATGCACTCCGTGTGGATGTGCTTGCCTTATTGTGCCACGGTAGTATATGCTAGTGTGAGTGCAACTAGGAGATGAGAATTTATTGGTGTGAAGGGAGGTGTTGTGTGATGCTCAAGATGACAAGTTTGCTAGGAAAACGTAGGATGTCCTACCTTTGATGTGCCCTAGAACTATAACATGGAGATGGACTAGGGGTTAGGGGTCAAGCCTGGCCATAGGACACACCTAGCTTGAGGACCTCTAGGTGATGTGATCGTGTATGCACCTATACTACTTTGGAGCTTTTGCTCTCTTTTGTTTCACTTTTTTTAATATTTTAATTTTTTTTCTCTCCCTCCCTTGCACAATTAGGGGGAGTGGCTTCAATGATTGCTCTTCACGTAGGCTCTACTCATCATGTAGCTCTTTAGGGATAGTCTTACCACCATTGGTGTTGTTGAAAGGAATGAATGATTGCAATTGGTGAACCTAGTAGCATTCATATCCTTGATCGACTCTAAGCAATAGACTAGTACCAAAGTTTGTTGGATAATAAGTCTCACTATGACATATCTATCGATTCCTGTGTTCATATCAAATAAGAGTGTGCAACCCTTTTTCTTCTTTTGCTCTCTTTTGGTTTAGCAGAGTGAGAAGCATTCACAAGTAGTTATAGGTGGTGATGAAGGCAAGGTCTAGACAATCTAAGAAGTCTATCACAAACTATTTGAAAGAGAGCATTAAATCTTTCTCTTAGAACTTGACATTGTCCTCCTCCTAGTGAGCATTGATATCGAAGATCAGGGGGAAAGTCATACTTACCGTGGTTCTTAGGAGCATAATCCACCCCATGCATTCATAGATAAGGCATGTAAGTAGGATCTCCTCACTTCAAGGGTATGGCCGTGCCAATAGTTTGACTGCTCCTACAACCATAATCTAGCAACTTGAGCTTTATGCTCGAGCCATCTTTTCCCTAGCTATGCACCCACTTTATTTATTCTCTATCTTAAATAAAGTAGTAGCAATATTTTGAGTCTCCATGGGAGATAAAAAGTGAACTTCATGGGCGTAGTCTGTGACTCCCATTGCTTCGCCAAAGTGAGTTGCAACTTCTAAAAGAATAGTAGTTCGTTGGACTATTGTATGTTTAGTCCAACATTTTGGGTTCGTTGGATGGAGATAGGAAATATTGGATTTGTTAGAGTGGGAAAAAACACAAAATGCAAACTCTATAACACAAAAAACTTACTCCATCTTAATGTACAACCCTATTAGAAGACATGGTGGATATCTACTTCACCTACTACTCCATACATCTTGAAGTCATCCAGCCAATTGTTGCAAGAGTCAATAAAGGACCATCTACTTAGCAAAGGGTGCCTAATCAACACGCTATAATTGCTTCTTGAAGAATAAAGATGTATTTATCAATTATTCACCCAAAAAAAAGAAAAGAAAATATATAAAGAGAGCAAAGCTCCACTTTAGATACGAGTACTCACCTATCATTGCACCCAGGGGTCCTTAAGTTAGATGCTCCGATGGCTTTGGTCAACCAACTCTATTTCTAGCCCCCTAGCCCTTGCTCCCACAACACAACCTTTGGGCAGATCAAGGGCAAGATATCCCAAGCTTGCTTGGATGACCTTACCCTAAGAGCTGCGAGAGAGCTGCACCGCACAATAAAACCTTACACCAACTAGGCCTTCAAGTGTGGGACAACATTTCACACTTGCTTGGAATTTGACCCATCTCCCACTTGCACTCACACACATACTTTAGTGCATGGTAAGCTATCCTATCCTTAGGGAGCACACATTGATCATGGGTACATGGAAGATCATGAAGATAACCCATCAATATTGGTGATTCTCATCCTCCAACCCTTACCTCTTCTAGAGCTCCAACTTACTTACAAATCCACTAGCCACTCTATCGAGAGCCATTACCTATTTGTTAAGAATGCACACCACTCCTCCACAAGTTTGCCACTTCACAACTATTCCTAGCATGAAGCAACCATTCGTGGCACTGTGTCAAGGAACAATGCCACTTGTTTAGGAGGGGGGTAAATGTTAATTGGATTTTGTGATGCTATAATTTCAGAAGATCATCCAATTGGAGACCGCATGAAAGTATCAAAGGTTGCAATGGACACATAAATTATTCTAAGAACACTTGTACTTCTTCAAAGGATAATAATTTTGGAGTTTGGATTGGTAAGAGTTGGTGGATTCCCTCCCGTGCACATTGTCATTATTTTCATAGATTTTAAGGTCAAGATAAGGTACACTAAGATCCATAATGTAGGAAAATAGTTTAAATCTTATTAGAAGCATGCAAGAGAAAGGGACCATTCTTGGGACAAGGAAAGCGTAGGATGCCCAAGAGGGTGAAGACCCTAAAAACCCATGTATATAAGTGATGGGAACTAATGGAAAAAGTTATTCATGTATGTGCTAACTTGATTCTATTAGTCTCTTGCTTCTCTTTGCCACTTTGTGTGAGAGTGAAGAAGAGAGAGTGAACAAGAGTGAGGGACATGGAATGTGAAGCTCTTGCCATTCTTCTCCCCTTCTTATCTATCCCTTCTTGGTGAGAGGTGAGATTGAAGGTGAATATGTGAGGTTGAGAGTGTGCGATTGAAAGGAACGTGGATGCAAAGCTCTACTTCTTCTCTTCTTCTCCCAATCATCTTCTTCGTTGCCTCCTCTCCATGGCAAGCACAAAGTTGGAGGCAAGGACATGGACAACTTGAGGAACCGCATGTGGCTCATGGAGCAAGTGAATATATTGGTAAGAGATCACAATGAAGATAAAGTTATATGCTTGCTTACCTTACTACACTGAAATATCAATTTCGTTTATAATATCCTGCACGGGAATGGTAGAACATAGATTGATTTTGAGAGGAGTGCTTGTCATGGTTACTTGAGAGGTAGCCATGCGATAGTAGTGAGTTGAAGCTCTTAAAAATAACAAGAGTTTATCTTAAGTCTTATACATTGCATTTGTGTAGCACAACATCAATGAAGTATTTCTCAAGGATATAAACATTTGCATTTCTCCCCTTTACTCTTCTATATGTGCTTTTGCTCATTCGATATATGTATTGGGAAACGATAATACCTTTCCCGTGTAGATAAAGAGTATATCAACTTAAATATTACTCCCACAATTTTAGAAATCCCAACTATTAGAGAAAAAACTATATACTTTCACACTTTTTATGATCCGATGATCTACTACAACCTTTTCTTAAAAGGGATGTTAATAGCCGAAATATAGCTAGATTCATTCGTTCGCATTTTATACCAAAACACTACTCTTTCCTTCCTATTAGAAATTGGTCTTTCCACCTTCTATCCTAGTCTTTCTCTCCCTAAGTTTTAACCTTAACTTTACAATAGTTCTTATTCTAACCATAAGAAGCCTTCCTCTTCCTTATGGTATTTTGATATTTTTGTTGGGTTTTCATTCTTCTTCTCACCACTTGCACATGCCAAAAGCATGATATAGGGGATAAAAGCCTTCCAAAATTTGGCCTTTGAATTGAGAATAGGTGTTGGAAGCAAAATCACTTGACTGTATGAAGAAAGCATTTTGAAGAGCATAAAATTTTAGTATAATGACTATCATGGAAAAGAATAAACTACTTTTCATAAAGTGACTTAAGACTTACATGCATGTTTGCATGAGGTGACTTATAACATGCTATATGAACATTTCATGTTTGCATCTTTTGCTATATTGCATTAGTGTTAACTTAAATCTATGATATTTTGGCAAATGTTAACAAAACAATACATAATGCATCATCCTCTATTGTGCCCCTGTCAAACAGCTATACATTTTCTCCATATCTCTTGCATATATGTCCAACTAGAACATAAAATGAACATTTTTGGTGAAACTTGGTTATAGTTTGAAGCAACTTAAGCTTTTCTCATGAATTAAGAAATCAAGGGTGTGTTGATTGTTTATTTGGAAGAAACCGTGGCGCAATGAAAGATAATAAGAAAACATAAGGAAGAGATTTGAGAAATTCAACTATATTAAAATTAAGGTGCAATCAATATTGTCCACTTGTGCACTATTGGTTGAATGGTATTATATATATGTGTTTGGTAGAAGCTATAAAACTAAAAAAGATAGAATATCATCGTATCTATTTAACAATGCATGAGGCTAGGCACATTTCCTAGTCAATTGATAAACTAGAAATTGACATCGCATAAATTGTATCATTGGCTTGGGGGCTTTTGCTCCCAAAGTTCTAGCAAGGGGAACTTTGGGTCTTGCTCCTTGGTTCATATGATGCCTACACACCAACAAATGCTGTAACCTCAACTAAGCTTCTTTTTGCAACTAGATGCATGACAAGTTATCACTCATATTGGGGTTTTACCAATTTTAAAATCTTTTAATGATCTCCTCCTTTGTGGTGGCTATGACATTGGGGACCCAAAAATAGGTGGGTACGTACATGAGAGGACACCTTAGCTAGTATGAAAACACTTACTTGGTAGTTCTCCAAAACAGTTAAGCTTTCGATACAGGAGCAAACATTGAAAAGTAGGATCAACTTGCACACCCTAATATACATAGTTCCTATCATAGTTAGATTATTCAAATAAAATTTTAAGAATAGATAATTTGCAACTAGATGAATGCAATTATGAGTACTAATCTTCTTTCTTTCCAAATGCCTCTTTCCTAACTTGTAGCTAAGGGTAGAAAGTTTATGTCAATCTAGGTTCCCATTCATTCTTAAATATGTTATCCAAGGGTTGAGATAATGTCATAGAAGGTTTCCATTTTTAGAACTCATACATCCTTGACTAAGACTCATTTCCACTTCTTATTGGCTTGATAGAAGTTCTACAATAATGAACTTTCTATGCCTATAATATTTCTAGATTTTGGATACACTTGAATATTTGTTTGGTATTCTCCACTTCCACTACATGGTACATTCTTTTTAGAGAAATTCCAAAACATGTATAATAAAGACTAGCATTATGCGCGCGCTTCGCGGGCACAGAATGCTAGGCCGCTTTGCGGCAGCTTCGCTGCCTCGAAGCGGCAAGTGAAGTTGTCCTGCGACAACTTCACTCAGCAATCTATTTCTCATGTTTCTCTCTCCTCTTTTTCCTCTCTCTCACTCTCTCTCCCCCCAAAAATTCCCTATATCTAATTCTCTCTCTCTCTCTTTCTTTGCCTTCTATTTTAGTTTTTTTCCTCTCCTGGTTCTCTCTCTCTCTCCTTTTTTTCTCTCCCTGCTTTTCTTCTCTCTTTCTCTCTCCTTTTATTCTCCCCCCTCTCTCCTCTCTTTTCCTTCACTCTCTCTCTCTCTTCTTTTTTCCTTTTTTTTTCTTATTCTCTCTCTCTCCTCTCTTTTCCTTCTCTCTTTCTTCTCTATTCTTTAAATTTTATCTTTTCTCTCTCTATAATTCTCTCTACATGTTCTCTCTCTCTTCTTCTTCTTCTTTCACTTTCTTCCCCCCCCTCAATCTCTCTTAAAGTATGCAAATTTTATCTTTTCCTTATATATAATTCTCTCTTTATGTTTATATTCTCTCTCTTCTCCTCTCTCTCTCTCTTTCTGTCTCCTTTTCTTCTTCTCCCCTTTCTCCTAATTTTCTTTTTTTATTCTCTCTCTTTTAAATTTTATCTTTTTCTTCTCTCCTTCTTTCTTTTAAATTTTATATTCTCTCTCTCTCTCTCTCTCTCCTCTCTCTCTCCTCTCTCCCTTCCTCTCTCCCTTCCTCTCTCTCTAAAAAAATATTTAAATTTTAAAAAGACTTTTCTCTTTTCTATTTTTCTCCATCTCTCTTCCTCTTTTCCTCTCTCTTCTTCTTATTCTTATTCTCTCTCTCTCTATCCCCCTTTCCTCTCATTTCCTTTTCTCTCATCCTTTTTCTTTTTTTTTCTTCTCTCTTTAATTTTTTTCTTTTCTCAACTTCACTCAACAATCCATTTATCATCTTTCTCTCTCCTCTTTTTCCTCTCTCTCTCTCCCCCCCAAAAATTCCCTGTGTCTAATTTTCTCTCTCTCTCTGCTTTCTATTTTAGTTTTTTTCCTCTCCTGGTTCTCTCTCTCTCTCCTTTTTTTCTCTCCC